>NC_057802.1:195947473-195955988 GCF_018294505.1 Triticum aestivum
TAGATGGCAGGTTCTTTGCCGTCTGCCACTGATGGCAAAGTACAGGCTCTTTGCCGTCTGCCACGGACGGCAAAGTCTTTGCCGTCTGCCACTGTAGGCAAACTGACCAAATGGGTCAGCTCCCAGGAAGCACAGTTGGCTGCCACGTGGCTTCTTTGCCGTCCGCGGCAGACGGCAAAGAGCGCTTTGCCATCGGTGGCAGACGGCAAAGAGCCTGCATATTGTCTGTTTTTTATTAAATCCCACAATTTGCAGCACATATCACATATATAAGTTTCATATCCAGCACATATCCAACACATATCTAGCACATAAGTTTCATATCACATATCACATCAGTTTCATCCATACACATTGTTCATACATAAGGAAGTTCCATCCATACACATTGTTCCATCCATATATATATTACAATGCAAAGTGTCATGAAGATAGCAAGCTAGATACAATGCAAAGTTTCATCAAAGGAAAAGCAAGCACTCCATCATAGCAAGCTAGCTTCCATCAAGTGAATGAAATCTGCAAAATGGTAAATAAGAAAGTTAGAAATAGGTGACTAGAACAAGAAGAAGACTAGAACAAGAAGAAGACTAGAACAAGAAGTATATGTCATTTATGAGCTAACTTAGGTGAAATGGATCATATATGAGCTAACTAAGTTGAAATGGGTTGTTTATGGGCTAACTTAGTTGAAATGGATCATTTATGAGCTAACTTAGTTGAAATGGGTCGTTTATGAGCTAACTAAGGTGAAGGGCATTGTTTTTGAGCTAAGTAAGGTGAAATGGGTCATTTTGGAGCTAACCTAGTTGAAATGGATCGTTTTTGAGCTAACTTAGTTGAAATGGATTGTTTTTGAGGTAACTAAGGTGAAATGGATCGTTTTTTAGCTCACTTAGGTCAAATGGATCGTTTTGGAGCTAACTTAGTTGAAATGGATCGTTTTTGAGCTAACTTTGTTGAAATGGATCATTTTTTAGCTAATTTAGTTGAAATGGATCGTTTTTTAGCTAACTTAGGTGAAATGGATCATTTAAGAGCTAATTTAGGTGAAATGGATCGTTTTTTAGCTCACTTAGGTCAAATGGATCGTTTATGAGCTAAATTAGTTGAAATGGATCGTTTATGAGATAACCTAGGGAAGATGGGTCATTTTGGAGTTAACGTAGGTGAAATGGGCCATTTTAAAGCTAACGTAGGTAAAATGGATCATTTAGGAGCTAATCTAGGTAAAATGGGTCATTTTTGAGCTAACTTGGATGAACTGCATCATTTATAAGCTAACCTAGGTAAAATGGGTCATTTTGGAGGAAAATAAGCTAACTCTAGGTCATTATGGTAAGCATATTGGAGGAAATAAAGCTAAGTCTAGGTCTTTATGCATTTGTTAAGCAAAACACTAGAGAAACTTACCGTGATCAGGGAGGTGTAGGAGCGGGGTGGCTAGTGCCGCTACCTGGAGAAGGATCGTGCGATGCGTTTCTGGAGTTAAGCTGCAACAAAGATCATTTCCAATGTCTCGTTAGCATTACGACACTCAAATGTTGAGACTACCAACTAATGTCCATTCAAACTAAACTCACCGTGCTCCCAGGAGCAATCACTGGCATCGGCGGAGCGGGCTGACCGGACTTCTCGCACACAGACTGCACATTTGGTTTTCAGAACAGAGTCATACTAGTTAGTAATGAGACTCAAATGTTAAGACTAGCAAGTAATCTGCAGAAGAAACTTACCACAACGAGCTCGTACATGGCCCTTGCCTGCATGTCATTCCGTGCCCTCTCCTCCTCCATCATCTTTCTCGTCCTCTCCTCCATCTCCCGCTGCCTCTCCGCCGCCTCCGCCAGAAGTTTCTCCGTTCTATCTCTCTCAGTCTGTATAGCAGCCTGCAACACCACTCACATGACCATTTGTAATCATTGATGGAAGCGCACACAATGTAATGGAGAAAGATAACTGAGTACGTATCACTAACCTTGATGGCGAGTTGCACTGGCCGTTCACGAGGCCTTATCTCAGGAGCGGAGCTCGACTGGCGCACCTTGATCTCCGGGAGAGTGCTAGGACAACGGATAAGTCCATCTCCAATGGCTATGGAGCCATGGGACCTCCCGCCACCAGATATCATCACCAGCTCTGGATCAATGGGACCCTGGCTCGGGTTAAAGTCCTCCCCTTTCCTCGCCTTCCCCTCATCTCTATATCTCACGAGCTTGTTGTGGGAGGAGATGTTGGTGAAGTTGTTTGCATCATCGAGGTCAGAGTGAGAGAAAGCCTTGACTTTCTTGAAAGAGCCAGTGTGGGCCATGGCATACAGGTCGTACACCTCTGGCACCTTATCCGCCTTATTGTGGCGTGCCTGAAAGAGAGAAACAATGAAAATTAGTAATTAAAGGGCTCAAGCTAGCATGATGAATGAATTGCATGAATCATGAAGCAAACCACATACCCAGTTGCGCCCGAACTGATATAAGTTGGAGCTGCCTTGATGGTGTGGCACACCTTCCATTTGGGCACGTTTGTCCTTGGCCTGGTTGTGGAGGGCTAGCCATTCTTGTGAGCACCACTCATTGACCAACACCTCCCAACAATCCATCCGATCCGCACACCATCTCGGAGGCGCCTAAGTTAGCAAATAGAAACTTGAGCGCTACGGCTAAGAATTACTAAATGAAGGAACTTAAGTAGAAGGCCTTAAGAATTACCTTCATGTACTGCTCCTTACTCAGGAACTTATCGCGGCACGCCGGCTTGGTCTTCTTGATACCATGCAAGGCGTAGTAGTCTCGAACAGCCTGCACCCGAGCCTCGTGCCGTAAGTTCTGGAGTAGGCGCTTGCAGATGTTCTGGATAACATTTGCGCAGTCCTCCTCGTATCCCTCCTCACACCTGTAGAATGTCTGCAATCAAATGAGACAATATTGATTAGTACAATTAATAACTAGCTAGTTGAAGAATTTGAAATGTGTAAAGGAGAAATTACCCAGAACGTCCTGATCACCATGTCTGCCCTCGTGTCGCACACGACACCGTCGATAATGACATCCGGCGGGGCCGGGGCAGCCACGTAGTGCTCCCAGCTCAACCCAAGCTCTGGAAGCCGACCCTCACCAGGCAACGTGACAAACCCCGGGAAGTTTTGCCGGCAAAGAACTCCAAGGACGGAGTTGGGCCGGCGGACACTATGATGGTGGTCCCAACCCCTGCAGCATGACAAGGCCAACGCATTAGTTATTTGAAGAAACGTGAATGCAGAAGGTACAAAAATATTAAATGCACTTACATACCTCTCCCCATCAGGGAAGATCAACCACCTCTGCTCGCGGGTCGCCGGCACGGACGGGAGCCATGTAGCACCACGCTGGTAGACGGTGCCACCCTCCTCCTCAAGATCAGTCGGCTCCCCGCCATCATCAGCATGGCCACTCGGCTCCTCGGGCTGATCCGGCCAGGTACCCCATCCGGACGTGTGCTCCTCCGGGGTCTCGTGGGCCAAACTCTCGTGGGCCGAAGGCCAGTCGACCGGAGGCTCGTGGGCCCAAGACCTGTGGACCGGAGGCTCATGGACCGGAGTCCGTGTAGCCTCCTCCTCGGACGAGTCCACCCTAGCAGTCACGTGCTCGGGTGAAACAGCTGGGGGTGGCGGCGAGGAAGGCGCCCTAGCAGTCACCCTACCTCCTCTCCCGCGACCACGTGCCCCACCTCCTCTCTTCCTACCTCGTCCCCTGCTGGGCACCGCGATGGACGAAGAAGGGCCCGGCGGTGTGGACATACTGTCCAGCAACGCTCGGCGAAGAGGTACGTCTGGAATCGAAGACCTCAGACCACGCGCCGAGGAAGAAGGGGCCTTGGCGCGCTCCCGACCAGCGCCCACCATCTTTCAACACCTGCCATGACAAACAGTAAACGAAATTAGTACAACATAAAAAAAAAGACCGACATGAATAATAATATGTGTATCACTTAAGTGTATCATCATCAAGTACAACATTAAAAAATTTAATACCTGACACTACTAATAATCTCGATCAGTATCATCAATAAATGCATAATCATCATCACTATAATCAATGACGGGCTCATAGGGTTCAGTGGCATCAACATGTGCAAGGCCACCTTGACGTAATCGGTCAAGCAATGACAGGTCATCCGCAGCAGTAACCTCTTCTTGTTCCGGCTCTTCTTGTTCCTCCTCTGGGGTGATGTCGGATTCACTGTCACTGTCTACTTCAATGTTTTGGGGTGAAGTATAGCGGTTCTTGAAACGCTTTTTGGAAAGACGTGTCTCTTGGAAGAATTCTCCTTCATATGTGTCTGGGTTAATGTGAGGTTCATAATCCTCTTCCTTTGGGGGAGATAGTCTAGCACGTGGCGGCACTTCATAAACGACATCCCAACCTTTCAGATTTGGATTAGTTTGGCAGGCCCACGGTAGATAGAATACTTGGGTCACCTGTTGAGCCGTAATATAGACATCAGGAACATCTAAATGGGTGCTTTGGTTGATTTCAACTAGCCCTATATGTTCATGAGTTCTTCTAGTCTCCTTCGGCTGAAACCAATAACATTTGAAGACTACGACATTCGGTGGGTTTTCACCATAGAATAGAAGTTCATAAATTGCTTCAACTCTCCCATAATACTCGGTACCTCCTTCGCCGATAGCAGATACACAACAATTTGTAGACTTTCGGTCGGCCATAGATAGCTCTTTGCCATAGGTACGAAAGCGATACCCGTTGATGTCGTATTTGTCAAATGAACGGACCTTATAGTCAAAACCATTAGCGACTTGTCTCAATTCGGCGTCCATAGACTCTGAATTAGCCTACAAGTTTAATATGAAAGGATTGTTGCATTACGCACAAATTAGCGAACGAAACCGGGATAGCCGCCTACAAATTAGCCTACAAGTCTAATAGAAATTACCGTTTGTTTGAACCAAGAGATGAAACCGGGATAGCCGCCACCTTGCTTTGCGAGAAGCTCATACTCTTCGACAGAATCCTTTTGGATCACCGCTCCATACGAGAATAAGGCGACGTATCGACTGTATGGAATATCCAGGAATAAGAGCAGTTCAAAGGAAATAGAAGTTGCGAAACTATGTACCGAGAACTTACTCGATGTACGGCCGCACTTCTATCAGGTTGTTGAAGATATACAACGAAATGGTCTGCCATTGTTCGTTATCCAAAGATACTGGATTTGAAACACTGGCTGGTGCGAGATTCCCTTTGAATAGGCTGAGGTTGGATCCACCCTTTTTAGGGTCGTCAGCATTGTACCGAGGCTTCGGATTATGCAAATGACGATTTTTGGCTTCGTAGTGTGCTGTCACGAAGTTTGCCGCCTCCTCAGTGATGAATGCCTCAGCCATCGATGCTTCAATTCTACGTTTATTTTTACATTTTTGTCGAAGCGTCTTCTGCATCCTCTCAGTTGGGTAGCACCAACGATTTTGCACGGGCCGCCCCAATCTTGCCTCGGTCGGGAGATGCAAAATCAAATGTTGCATTGGATTAAAGAAGCCCGGTGGAAAGATCTTCTCTAACTTGCAGATCAACTCCGGCGCCAACTCTTCCATTTCTTCTAGCACGCTAGGCGATAGTTCTTTCGCACAAAGAACACGGAAGAAATAGCTGAGTTCTGCCAGTACTAGCCATTCATCCTCAGGGATGAAGCCACGCAACATCACCGGCATTACCCGCTCAATCCATATGTGCCAATCATGACTCTTGAGACCAAATATCTTCAATTTATCAAGACTGGCTCCCCTCTGTAGATTCGCTCCATACCCATCGGGGAACATCAACTGCATTTTCACCCACAAGATAATTTCCCTCATAGCCGGCCTTCCAAGATTGAATCATGCCTTTGGCTTCGTCCAGTTCTGCTTTCCTTTCGGTTCTTTCATGTTTTGTAACGGCCTATCACATAGCGCCTCCAGATCGACTCTAGCCTTAGTATTATCCTTTGACTTCCCATCTATGCCGAACAATGTACCAAAAAGTGCCTCGGCAATATTCTTCTCAGTGTGCATCACGTCGATGTTGTGTGGGCAAAGGAGGTCTTTGAAGTAAGGCAGATCCCATAAGCATGTTTTGTGAGTCCAGGCGTGATTAGAATTATACCCCTTGAAGTACCCTGGACGCTCGGGATCTGGCTCGATAGCGTTTAACTGACCAGGGTCTGTTGGCCTGTCAATGCATGTGGTGCAGAGTTTTTGACAACTCTACCTCTGATGAAGTTCTTCTTGTCTTTCCTGAACTTATGGCGAGGATTCAGGAACTCTCTATGCATGTCGAAGCAAGAAAACTTGCGACCGGCCTGAAGCCAACGAAACTCAAGAGCTCCCTTGCATGTGGGGCACGGGAACCTTCCATGCACACACCAGCCAACGAATAGCGCATACGCCGGCAAGTCATGCGTCGAGTACATGTACCAGACACGCATTATGAAGTTTCGTTTGCTATAGGCATCGTATGTCTTGAACCCATTATCCCAAGCTTCTTGCAATTCGTCCTTAAGCGGTTGCATGTACACATTCATATTTTTCCCCGGATAGTTGGGCCCTGGAATTATCAACGTCAGGAAAATGTTCTTTCTTTGCATAATCTGTCCGGGGGGGAGATTGAGTGGAAAGACAAATACGGGCCAACAACTGTATTGGGCTGCCGTCATACCAAACACACTGAACCCATCCGTGCTGATGCCGACTCGAGGATGCCTCGGATCTGCCGCTTTGTCACCATGTAATTCATCAAACTTTTTCCACGCAACACCATCCGATGTGTGTACAATCATCAGATTCCCATCTGCATCTAGTTCGGTTCTTTTGCCCGTTTTGTGCCATGTCATCTGTCTGGCCGTCTCTTCGACCATGAAAAGACGTTGAAGTCTTGGTACGATTGGCATATACCGAAGAACACTAACGGGGATTTTGGTCTGTGTCTTCTCACCCATACCGTTGTCTACCACAACATACCTGGAAGACTTGCAAATGGGACAACAGTTCAAGTCCGCATAGTCAAGCCTAAACAAGACACATCCTTTCTCACAGGCATGTATCTTATCATAGGGCATCTTCAGTGCACGGAGGATTTTGTCCGACTGGTACAGGTTTGCAGGCATTACATGGCCTTTGGGTAGAAAGTGTCAAAATACTGTCATCATTGCATCGTAGCATTCTCTGCCCAAGTTGAACTGAGCCTTCAGAGCCATTACTTGTGAGATGGCATCCAACTGACAAAGCTCAGTGTGCTCATGGAGCGGACGTTTTGAAGACTCCAACATTTCATTGAAGGCCTTTGCAGATTCCTCCATCTCCTCGTCCGAATCCCGAGCATCATCAAAGTCTTGCACCATGTTTTCCATACCGGTGCCATGCTCGTCGGTGCGACGACGATCCACCTCAGCTCGGTCACGTTGGGCAGACTCACCATGAAATGTCCACACCGTATAATCGGGCGTAAAACCACTCTTCTGCAGGTGTTTGCCCATTTCAGCCTCTGTCCTCTTTTCCCAATTGCCGCACCGTAAACAGGGGCACCAGGTTTTCCTCTGGCCATTTGCAAATGCGGCTCACACAAACCCCTTGGTTTTTGTGAACCATTCAGTGCTCCATTTGTTCTGACCAGTGTGACCGGTGTACATCCACGCACGATCACTCATCTTGACTTTCAGAGCTACTAGACACACAACAAATATATATATATAATTCACCATGTATGTATTCATCAGTTGATCTACTTTGTCAATTTTATTACGTCCATGCAACCTACACTCTAATAGGTAATGATAGGTCCTAATCCCACCCGAGTATGTTTAGATTGGGTTCATTTTCCCATGCTATGCCCCGGATCCTACGCAAAATTTCGGCAGCACCTCCCCGCTGTTCTCCTGATACATGTCTCTGCAATAAACAGAGAGGATGTGTACCCGGAGAACAACAGGGGAGGCACTGACGAAATTTATGCGTCGGATCCGGAGCAAAGCATATGGGAAAACGAACCCAATCTAAACATACTCGGGCTGTCCATGATAGCGTTGGACAATTCGAAAGAATCAAGGTTATAAATATGCAAATGCATGCATATTTATAACTATGACGCTTTCGAACGGGAGACACATATTGGTTACGCATACTGATGATTCAAGACACATATATATCTAGCTATCAAGTTTCATCGGAATAGATCAAATAATTAATGGGGGAGGAGGACATGTCATTTGTGCTCACCCATGAACGAAGGGGCAGAGCTCGTCAAATGCACGGCGAGGTCATCGAACACCAAACCTTGCAGCGATGAAACAACTGCACATTTAAAACTACCCGATCAACACAATTATATATGATGTTTTTCATAACAAAGTCGAAAGATATATGACCTAACTAATAATTCACAAATATATGACCCCGTCGGCTTCTGGAAGGCCAAAGAACACCTTTTCGGGGTCGGGGTCTCGGGGTCGGGGTGTCGGGTCGGGGTGCCGGGTCGGGGTCGGGGTC
>NC_057802.1:195957854-195967712 GCF_018294505.1 Triticum aestivum
GAGGAGAAGGGCGAGGCGAGGACGAAGTGAGTAACGGGCGGGGGGTACCTGCCATTAGGCAAGTGCCCTCTTTGCCGTCCGCCAGCCTTTGCCGTCCGCCTTTCTGCCTCTTTGCCGTCCGCTAGCGGACGGCAAAGAGGTGGGCCGTTAGGATTTTTTCAAACGAGCGGGGGGTGGGGGCCACCACACTCTTTGCCGTCCGCCAGCGGACGGCAAAGATTCCTTGCCGTCCGCTGGCAGACGGCAAAGAGCTGGCAGATGGCAAAGAGCTTCTTTGCCGTCAGCCTTTTCTTTGCCGTCTGTTTATGTGTAGCTGATGGCAAAGAGCTTCTTTGCCGTCAGCTAGCGGACGGCAAAGAGCTGGCAGATGGCAAATTAGCTGATTCCAGTAGTGAGTCAAACGCACAACGTAGATGTATGTGGAGCTGGGAAGGCTTATAATATGGTAGCAAAAAGGGTCAACAATAATCAATTCAGATATGCAAAGTTGAATAAACGCTCAACGACGGTACATTGCTGGTCCTAGGCTAGACCGTGCAAGAGACATGAGCCTAGAACACTAACAAAATCACGGCACTGCACGTAAACAAAGGAAAAACACACTCCGAATTATTATTATTTCGCTCTGTTTTTTTCGCTCCTCTTTTTTTGCGAAAAATCACTATAATGGCGAGTGTCTCAAAACTCTTCCTAGGTCAAACTGACAGGATGGGCACGAAATTTTTTTGACAATTTTTTTTCGGAAATCAGGGCAGCGACGACAAAAAAGTGCGACCAAAAATCTCTATGATGGCGAGTGTCTCAAAACGCTCCGTGGGACCTAAAAATAGGATAGGGAAAAATATTTTTGGTCGCCGAAATTTTGGCCTAAAAACTGCCCGGGGGTCTCCAGACTCGTTTCTTTCCCCGAGACCTAATCAGGCAAGGAAACACAAAACGAAAACTAGATGGATCTCGAAAACAAACCTAATATCAAAAGAACTTGGATTGGTGGTGGACAGGCAGATGTATATGTGGACTTGGATTGGTAGTGGACAGGCAGATGTATATGTGGACTTGGATTGGTGATGGACAGGCGGATGTATATGGCAGCGGTAAGGAATATGTTGGTGGTGGTGGTATATGGTAGGAACGATGACGATGGTGCGGCGGCGGCGTGACAACTTGTGAACAGAACTCGAAACTCTAAGGGAAACCAGACGCTAAGACTAGCAACTTGACACGACGAAGCAACCACAAATTCAACAAAGCAAAATACTGAAAAGACTATGCAAAGGCTCAGACTGGTTCGGATAGGATGAACTAACCCTAATTTTTTTGGCTTTTTCATGGACTATAGGTATGAAGAATAGACTCGATCTAAACTACGAAAAACTGGAAAATCTCACCGAGCAACCTGGAAATCTGATACCACTTGATAGAGGCAAAGGTGTCCCGTTTTTCGATGAGATGGTGATTATCGTTTCGGAGGAGTAGACTTTTACGACCCGACTACGAACATGCGAGGACGTCGCGCCTTAGCAATCGCTAAACCAACTCCGAGAGGTTATTGACCACGCCGGAGCACGATCAACCTGACCACGAGGGTCTGTTTCCTGCGAGCAAACGAAGAACAAGCAAGAAACTGAGATTGCAATCTGGATATTGCGAATATAGGAGGAAAGCTTTATTAATGAAGGCGGGTTTCTGTGACGCCTTTGTCTGGTCGTTGAACACAAACGAAGTACGCGAAGTTGCAGCTATGGCGAACTTTTGATCTAAACAAAACCCAAAGTCTAAACGGTGCCCTAAGGGCTGTATATATGGAGGAAGAGGGGGGGGGGGATTTCGTGGCCCTTGGGGAAGGGGTCCGAAACCAACCCTATCTCTTGTTTCCCCACACATACGGACTCTAAAAATAGCCTATACTTATGTATTTCGAAATTACATGGGCCTGGCCCAATAATAAGGTGACGAAACACCTAGAATAGCCCATGGACGAATATTATGAAGTGGCATCTTGTATATTTCGTCCAAGGCTTCATGCACTCATTGTGGTGGCTTCAAAGTCCTGAAATCATCACTTGTAACTCCGTTCTTGTTCCCCTCGCGCATGCCATCATCTCCATGCTTGGTCTTGCTCCAGTGTTCATCCCTCTTATCCATGACAGGCCATTCATTTGTAAGCAAAACAAATGTATACAATTTAGGCAGCATCACATTCTCATGAACATTAGAATCATTACCAAGAAACGAAAGTACCTGATAATTTAATTGGCGTGCGCGAGCTCTAGTAATTGGTCTAGTATTTATAGCAGCAGGGGCTATGGGTGTAACAATGGTATTGATGTCCTCATCACTTTTATTTTACTTTGCATCTTTATTTATTTTTATCATAAAAATACCAAAAATATTATCTTATCATATCTATCAGCTCTCACTCTCGTAAGTGACCTTTGAGGGATTGACAACCCCTTTATCGCGTTGGTTGCGAGCTTCTTATTTGTTTGTGTAGGTGTGAGGGACTCGTGCGTGATCTCCTACTGGATTGATACCTTGGTTCGCAAAAACTAAGGGAAATACTTACGCTACTTTACTGCATCACCCTTTCCTCTTCAAGGGAAAACCAACGCAGTGCTCAAGAGGTAGCACTGTCCTGCCGATCGAGCTCGGCCTCTCTCTCTTCGTACATGCGCACTCGAGGTGATTCATGAATAATGTCGCAGGGTAGCACAGCCTCTGCGCCGTACACCATGAAGAAAGGTGTGTATCCGGTAGTGCGATTGGGCGTGGTCCGCAGCCCCCAGAGTACAGAGTCGAGCTCCTCAACCCAGTGCTTGTCTGATTCCTTCAAAGACCGCACCAGCCTAGGTTTGATGCCACTCATAATAAGACCATTGGCCCATTCGACTTGACCGTTTGTTTGCGGGTGATAGACGGAGGCGTAATCGAGCTTAATGCCTAGATTGGCGCACCAATTTTTCACCTCATCGGCTGTGAGGTTGGAGCCGTTATCGGTGATGATGATGTGTGGAACACCATAACGGTGTACAACGCCGGATATAAAGTCTATCACAAGTCTGGCTTCAGCCGTTTTAACTGGTTTGGCCTCTATCCACTTAGTGAATTTATCCACCATGACCAGCAGATATTTTTTCTTATGGCTTCCTCCTTTAAGGGGTCCGACCATATCAAGCCCCCAGACCGCAAAAGGCCAAGTGATGGGGATTGTTTGCAGAGCGATGGGTGGTATATGGATCTGGTTGGTGAAAAGCTGGCATCCGACGCAACGTTGGACAAGGTCCTGTGCGTCTGCTCAGGCCGTCGTCCAATAAAAACATGTACGGAAGGCCTTGCTAACAAGGGCCCGAGCTGCAGCGTGGTGACCGCCGAGACCGGCACGAATTTCAGCCAAGAGCTGCCACCCTTCCTCCTCGGAGATACATCTTTGAAGGACTCTGGTAGTGCTCTTCTTGTAAAGCTCTTCATCGTGAACCTTGTATGTAACAGCCTGGTTTTCGGCCCTTTTCTTTTTCTTTTATTTTAATTGGTTTTTGCTCTGTTTTTCTTTTTGGAGTGGTTCTCTGGCCTTGCCACCTGGGAAATCGTCTTCATTTCCTCTCCCAAGTGGCTCATCATTCTCAAAACCTTGTCAAGATCATGTCACTTCACTGCTTGACCAAACCCTAATATCTTTTTCTCAGGAATATTCCTTTTTCTATTAAGGGAATAACCCTGTCTGCCCTAGGCTGTGAAGCAACCTATATTTATGTCCATCCAAATATTCCCAAATAATTCTCATAATTACTCTGGGTCATACGTTGCTCAAATGTGGCCAAACTTTCCTATCCTAGCCCAAGAATAATTCCCCAATAATTATTCTTCCTTTATGTCCAGAGTGGCACTTTGTGAAGGAAGTGTCATTTATCTTATCTTGTTTGCTCCCAAACTTGTTGGGCATTCTTTTATGTCCAAATAATTGCCACATGGAAAAATTCAACTTTATTTGCCTAGCCAATCTTCCTCAGTGGTGTTTCAAAGTTTCTGTCATACAGAAGCCACTGTGAAGGAAGTACTAGCTAGGAGAATCCAAATGAGTTGAAATTTTTCATGCCTCTTCTTGTGCTCATATTATCTCACTCCTTCAAATTTCATCCCCATCCAATCATCTATGTGAGCACAGGAACAAATCTTTGCTTCTGGTAAAATTTTCAGGTTCTGAAGAAAGTGCATTTTATATTGCTTCAAAAATCCTGATAAATTACCAGATCATGATCCTACCTATATAACATCTCTCCACCAAATTTGGCACCATTTCACTTAGCCAATATTTCTCTAAAATTATCGCAAGTTTCTGGTCAGTGAAGATAGCTGTGAAGGAAGTACCATTTTGGTGAATCCAATTGGTATGAAATTTTTTACAGCATCATTGTATGACCAAATAACTAAGCCTTGCCAAATTTGAGCTCAAGTGGTTATTCCATGTGAGTGCACCTTCCTGATCTTGATTCTGGACTAAATATGCAGTTGTGAAGCAACTATGGTGTATATTGGTCCAAATCATCTCAAAATTAACAGGATGATAGTCCTTCCTAAGCTGATCACCTTAGACAAACTCTCTAGCTCCAATCCCCTTCCTGTTGATCAGCAGTTCTCGGCCAAGTTTACTGCAGTAAACTTAAGACGATGATTACCATTTAACCACTGCGTATTTAACCAAGTTACCACCTCAGTTGCAACCTACCCAGGAAGGACTCCACCCCAGACATCGTTTGGCTTAGCTTGTGGCACTGTGGGCACCAGTGCACGCGGTGATCACGAGCTTTGGCATGCAATGCACGTGCTCTGCTGGCGTTGGCCGCGTCCAGGGCATCTTCTAGGTCCGGCCCCTCTCCCTCTCGTCGTCTTCGCGCTCGTAAGTGTGTCTAATAGTTTTACCGCGTCGTCGCCGTCCTCCTGGAGCCATCTCCCCCTCCGTCAGCCCTCCATCAGCTCTCGTCGCCGCGTGCCCACGGACGTGTTGTAGCCGACCGTCGTTTCCCTCCTCGGTGTCCTCTTCCTCTTCTTGTCCACGAGCTCCGCTCGTCTCCGTGACCTCTGCGGCTCTTCTGCACCCCCCTCGTCGCATTCCCGCGCCTCCCCGTGCTTGCTGCGCGTCGCCAGAGCTTTGGCCGAGCTTGAGGTGATTCCAAAGCCCACGTCTTCGTCTTGTCGAGCCTGTTCTGTTGGTTTCATTTTCACCATGGTTTGACACTATGAAAATGACCATTTTTTCCTTGCCTGTAAACAGCCCCTCCAAGAGAGAACTGTTTCCAGCGATTCGTTCCGCGAGCTTCTCGCACTTTCTCCCGGTGATTTCTTCCATCCTAGGCAAGCCACAACCACCATTTGCATGATCGCCATGCAGTAGTATTGGTTTTCAACTTGAATCTTTAATCACTGTATGCTTGCTTTGCTACTGCTATCGTTATTTCAGTTATGTTTATGGATCGGTGGTTACCGTCTTACTATGTTTTCTTACACCCTGTTATCATGTTCTACCTGCTAGTATTACTTTCATATTGGCCATGCTTGATAATAGTACATGTTGGGTTGGTCATGTTCTTCGGTGCATGACCAACGTCAGTTACCGAGTACCGTTGATATGCATTGTTCCTTTGCTATTAATTGGTTAAGTGTTTACTCGGTAATGTGATTGGTGTGTTCTTGCATGGTACTTATTGTTGATGATAATGGTCATGTTATGCTATGAGTAGTGTTGTACTTGTAATATTCATACTCGTCATTATGATATGCTCAGTTGGATATGATTCATCATTGATATGGTGGATTGTTATGTTGCACTCAATGCTTATGTTGATATCATACTCAGGCATTGTAATTGCATCATGTTATTTTATCATGGCTCAACATATTTGCATTCAAGTTTAACCGGATTAAATTGAACTTGAACAACTGTTGGCTGAGTCATGGTGCCACCATATCGAGCTGACGAGTGCAACCACGCTTACCTTTATGGGAACGTCCTAACTGGGTCTATTGTCGTGCCTCTCGCCGGTGCCTCCCACGCGGGAAGGTTATGGGCGCGCGCTACCCTGATCAGGTAGGCGGACATAAGCCTTGTGTGCCCGTAGTTGTTGTATCCGGATTGTCCCCGTTTGGGACCGTTTTGCCACGACGGTGGCCGTTGGTGCCTTTGGTAGGCACGGGGCCACCCATGACCTAGCCCAGAGGGGAGTTGGTCGGAGTGGCCGGGAGAGTGTCATGGCAGTAGGACGGTTTTGTCGGAATGCCGTTGGTCCACCCGAATGGGAGTGTGAGGCCATGGGTTCCGTGGTGTGGGTACAGTGTGCTAACCTCTGCAGAGTGTATACTAAATCTATCGATAGCTGTGCCCGCGGATAAGGGCCCAGTTCGTGTCGGTCACACTATGGGTCAACAGTAATAATAATGCTGTGTTTAATAACAACCCTAGTTCGATGATGAGATAAATTGGTTATGTGATCCGTGAATTATCACCGTTTGGTTACGAGGTAAACCGTTGAGCCCAGAGTGGTTCCGTTTGTGACCCGTGAATGATCACCATGGTATCGAGGATACCGAGTTGTTGGATATTCGTGATGTTGTGCGAGAATCGTGGGTAAAGATCAAGCTCCTGGTGGTCATTTAATGATTAGTACGGTATTGTTTATACCAAGCTTGATTTGATCCTGAGACAATCGTGTGATGTCCGAGGTTGGTAAGTGCTCCATGTGATGGTTACGAGATAACCCGAGAAGAGTAAGTTGGTGCATGATAATGTCATCATGTTGCATGATAGTGTCATCATGTTTATATGTCCATGCCATGCTCATATTGTTCTAGCTGTATCATGTTGTTCAGGCTATGTTGTTCAGATAATATAATGTTAATCCGTGTTTAACCTGTAATTGCCATGTTGTTGTATGTCTTGAATGCTTCTCGTTATTGTGAGCTTGCAAGTACATTCAATGTACTGACCTAACGTGTCATGCCAGTTTGCAGGTCATGCCAGATTTCATTGCTTGCTTGTCATGGTTTCCGTTCATGCGAGCTAGGATAAGCGTTCCAGCCAGAGTCCATGCGGAGTGGAGTTCATCACCGTCGTCGCTGTTCCGCTGCTAGAAGTTTTTCCGCTTCTTCGAGTTGTTCTGCTGCTTACATGGAGCAACTGAGGATGGCGTAGTGTCGCCGTGACGATGTTATTCCTTGTAATATTGGAGACCTTGTAATCATATTCATGTAATAATAGAAAGCTGGTTTGTTCTATGCTAAGCAGTGCCGTTTTCCAGAAGACTTCTCCTCGATCTCTGGGCTGCAATACGGGGCGTTCCGGTTTCTCTGAGCCGAGGTGCCACAAGGCTTGGTATCAGAGCAGGTCTGGCTGTAGGATGCCCTAGTCACCGCGAGCGATAGAAACTGGTAGAAATCGGTACTTTAAAGTCCGGCCTGGTTATTGCATTTGGTTGCTGCATTTGTTTGTTGCAGAGCATGCATATATCCTTAGTATTTGTTGCTAACGGTTTATCTGGTGAGTGTAGCTGGCATCGGTTCAGATCCACTACAGCTCAGCACCTGCATTTCTCCAGTTTTCTTTTCTTGCTCGTTCTTCGGTGTTTCGTGTCATTTCTATCCTAGCAAAGTGATGCCAAGTGATCCCGACATAGTTTGCAAAAATGGTGCTCAGGTATCTCGCCGATATCCTCCTTTCAGCCCCGCCTATCGTTTCGGTGATGGACATGCTTCTATCCCGAATCGCTCTTTTATTTTGACGTGTTGGCAACCCTTAATGATCTCAGTTATCAAGAAAGGGCAATGTCAGCAACCTAAGTTTTCCCCCGCTATCCTATTCCTTGGACGAGTACGGATATTTCCCGTCCGCTTGATAATAATGTGGTTGCGACCTTCGTGTCCCACTATAGGTTTATCGAGTGCGTCCTCGCCTCTGAGCTAGTCTAGGTTGCTACCTGGCTAAGCTAGCACTTGGTATAGCGCTGTTTACACCAATTCTTCCACACATTTATTCGTCCTTGTGCACACCGTCACAGCATGCTAGATCGTAGAACCAGAGATCCCGCGAGATTTGTGTGCTTAAGTAGGCATGCATATTGTGTGACTAGCAGTAATATGTGACATTGATTGTGTGTGAATTGATTGTTGTTGTGTGCTTTTCTTTAGTTGAGTTTTCTTTTGCTTCTTTCTTTTCGGCCCCGGTGTTACATTATTTTTCCCCTATAAAGAGTTGCTCAGCAACCAACACCGGACTCAAAGAAGTAATAAGGAGTTTAAATATTTGGAAAATCAGCTAAACATAATGGAATTATCAACCCACTGCAGTGAAATGGGGAATATCTGATTTTGAGAGTGATAATCAATTTTGCATTAATGGGCACTCCTCACAACAGTACTGATAACTCAAGTCTACATCAGTACAAAATCCTCACAGAAGTAATGATCAAGTCAGCAGCAAGACAAGTCAAGTACAAGAGCAATAGTATATTTTCAGTCAAAGGTATGGATCATATACACAATTTTGGCTCAGCAATGCATGATGCTTGAGATATATTATCATCCGAAATAAAGTCAGAAGGTGACATGCTCAAGGAAGACAGTCAATCAAATTTCCTCATGCAAATAATCAGCCACCAAATATTATGGGTGTGTGTGTGGATTTCAGTCTGCATATAATAGTATGAAGTTTTTATATGAGAAACCCAGTCTTCTTCCACACGTTATCAGAAGAAATTTATGATGCAAGGCTCCTCGATTTTCCTCAACATGATATGTGAACAATTTCCAGTCCAATAGATACCCGGTCTTTCTCAGCAAGATACCTCAGTAAAAGCTTCTGATAGACGAAAATTAATTTTTCTCAACAAGCAAATCCGAGGAGAAGCTTCTCAAGTACGGAACTCAGGCTTCTCCAGCACAATAATCAGACCAAGCTTCATGTGTAAGCTATAGAGCCTTCTTCTGCACGATACCCAAACAAAAGATTTGAGCAAAAGTTAACAAGTCTTCCTCAGCAAGCTACTCGGATGGCTTCTCTTGCAAGCCAATTAGTCCGTGTCAGTACCACACTATTGCACCGCCCTCAGAGATTATGCGGCAAGTTGGCAATATATGGCAGTGCTTCTCAAGAGTCAGATCAGCAATAATTTTGGTCAGAAGCACAAATCAGTCAAAACATATGCCTACCTCAAGGATCAAGTGCTCGGTTGCATATGATTCCTACGCATATGGTGAGCGTGCATCCCCAATAATATCAGCCACTCATATGAGGTACAGCAAGGATCCAACAGATATACCTAAGGAAAGTATGGATCCCACAACCTCATTGTAACACCCTGAGAATCATGCTACAGTAACCCTCTGTGATTAAGCTAATCATGTTGCTAAACAGGGCTTGATCACATTTGGAACACATTTCTTTTCAAACTCCTAATTCAAACTTCAATTAAATTTAAAGTGGAAAATAAAAGTTTTCAAAAATTCAAACAAAAATGTTCGGTGGGTGCCAAATAATACACTGGTAATTATGGTGGAGAAAACACATTGTTATAAAATACCTAAATACTTTTAAATGAAATAAAACAGAAAAGAAAATAAACAAATAAAAAGAAAATGCAAAAGAACACAGACAAAGAAAAAGAAAAAGGAGAAGGCCCCCCCCAGAGCACCCCTGGCCCAACTGGGCCGACCCCCGGCCCAGCCCACCTCTCCCACTCGCCCCCCTGCCCTGCTCCCCCGACCGGGGTCGGAACAGGGGCAGTCCCCGCCGCACCACCTCGCCGGCGACGGGGAGGATAAGGGCGCCAGCACCCCCCGCCTCCTCGGGCCTCTCTCCCACTCGCCCCCGCA
>NC_057802.1:196297075-196306823 GCF_018294505.1 Triticum aestivum
AGGAGCGGGGAGCCTCGGGCGCGGGGCGGCGGCGATGCGGGCTCGGGCGGGCCCTCCTCGGGCTCGCCGGGCCGGCGGCGGTGGGAGGCCAGAGGCGCGACACGTGGCGGCGGCGGTGGAGTCGGACGTGTCCGTCGGTGGCAAAATTGTCCGGCGGCGCGCGGTGGAGAATTTTAAGGTTTCAACTGCGTTTGTATACGGGAGGTCTCACATATTAATAGGTAGAGGGAGCTAGGAGGCTCCAAATGAGGTGCGGTTTTCGCCCACACGATCGTGATCGAACGACCTAGAGCATGGAAGAGAGTTTGGTGGCTTTTGGGCTGGTTTTTGAGGGGTTTTGCTGGAACACACAAATGGACTTTGCGGATGCCCGGTTAACCATTGGAGACCAAACGACCTCCAAATGGAACGAAACTTGACCGGTGGTCTCCGGGTGGTATACTAGGGCCACTTGACAAGCCTCGGTCCATTCCGAGAACGTTTGACACACGCTCACGAAAGAAAACAAGAGGGGTGCACCGGAGGAGATAGGAGCGCCGGATTGCAAAACGGACAACGGGGAAAATGCTCGGATGCATGAGACGAACACGTATGCAAATGCAATGCACATGATGACATGATATGAAATGCATGACATGAACAAAATAAAAAACGAAAAAACAAAACCCGACCATTGAGGGAATATCATAGCACAAAGCCGAAAATGGCAAGAGTCGGAGTTACAAATATGGCAAGTTACATGCGGGGTGTTACAACACTCCACCACTACGAGAGGATCTCGTCCCGAGATCTAGGACTGAAAGAACTCCGGATATTCGGAACGAAGATGGTCCTCGCGTTCCCAGGTGGCTTCCCGGTCGGAATGGTGCGACCACTTCACTTTCAGGAATTTGATTGACTTGTTGCGAGTCTTGCGCTCAGTTTCTTCAAGAATAGCAACGGGGTGCTCATGATAAGACAAATCTTCTTGGAGGTCAATCTCTTCGAAGTTGATAGTGCGCTCGGGCGTCTTGAAGCACTTGCGGAGCTGTGACACGTGGAACACATCGTGCACGTTCGCGAAGTTGGAAGGAAGCTCAAGTTGATAGGCGAGGTCGCCTCTTTCGCCAATGATCTTGAAAGGACCCACGTATCTAGGGGCAAGCTTCCCTTTGATACCGTGGCGACGAGTACCTTTCATTGGAGAGACGCGGAGGTAGACATGGTCTCCGATCTCGAAAGCCAAATCACGATGCTTACTATCATAGTAACTCTTCTGGCGCGATTGCGCGGCTTTGAGATTATCACGGATGACTTTACACATTTCTTCAGCTTCAGTGATTAAGTCATTGCCAAGAAGTTGGCGTTCACCAATCTCTGACCAATTGAGAGGAGTACGGCACTTTCTGCCATAGAGAATCTCGAATGGGGCCTTGCCCGAACTCGCTTGGAAACTGTTGTTGTAGGAGAATTTAGCATATGGAAGACAATCTTCCCATTTCATGCCAAAGGAAATGACACAAGCCCTGAGCATATCTTCAAGAATTTGATTGACTCGCTCGACTTGGCCACTAGTTTGAGGATGGAAAGCTGTGCTGAAGCGAATGTTTGTGCCCATGGCCTTCTGGAAGGAGTCCCAGAACTTAGAGGTGAAGATGCTTCCACGATCAGAAGAAATCAATTGTGGAATGCCGTGCAAGGAGACAATTCTGGAGGTGTATAGCTCTGCCAGCTGAGCTGCTGTGATGGATTCTTTGATTGGAAGGAAATGAGCCACTATAGAAAGCTTGTCGATGACAACGAAGATAGCATCAGTTCCACGCTTGGACTTTGGAAAACCAGTCACGAAGTCCATTTCGATATGATCAAACTTCCATTCTGGGATAGCAAGAGGTTGGAGGAGACCAGCTGGTCGTTGGTGTTCTGCTTTCACCCTTCGACAGACATCACATTCATTCACGAATTGAGCAATTTCTCGCTTCATTTGAGTCCACCAATACGACTGCTTGAGGTCATGGTACATCTTCGTACTTCCAGGATGAATGGAAAGGAGAGAATTGTGTGCCTCGTTCATTATGACTTTCCTTAGATCACCTTTAGGAACCACAATCCGGTCCTCGAAGAACAAAGTGTCTCCGTCATCAATGCGATAGCACTTGTATTTGGAAAGACCCTTGTCAATACCATGTTTCACCTTCTTCACCATGGCATCAAGGAGTTGTGCCTCACGAATTTGATCTTCCAAAGTAGGAGAGACTATGAGGTTGGCAAGAAAGCCTTGAGGAACAACTTGGAGATTCAGCTTGCGGAAAGCTTCACAAAGATCCGGTTGGAAAGGCTTCAGAATTAAGCTGTTGTAATAAGCCTTCCTGCTTAAAGCATCTGCAATGACATTTGCTTTGCCTGGATTATATTCAATACTCGGATTGTACTCTTGAATCATTTCGACCCATCGAGTCTGCCTGAGGTTGAGGTTGGGCTGAGTGAAGATATACTTGAGACTCTTGTGATCGGTGAAAATGTCCACTTGTCTTCCCAACAAGAGATGTCTCCACGTTATTAATGCATGGACAACTGCCGCCAACTCAAGATCGTGAGTGGGGTAGTTCTTCTCGTTGGGCTTCAACTGACGAGAGGTATAGGCCACAACTTTCTTCTCTTGCATTAACACAGCACCGAGACCTTGGAGAGAAGCATCACAGAAAACTTCAAACGGCTTGGATTCATCAGGAGGAGTCAAGACAGGAGCTGTGACTAGTTTCTCTTTGAGAGTGTTGAAAGCAACGTCACACTCAGGAGACCAGACATACTTCACATGCTTCTGGAGGAGGTTGGAAAGAGGCTTTGCAATCTTAGAGAAATTCTCAACGAATCTTCGGCAATAGCTTGCAAGAACAAGAAAACTTCGGAGCTGCTTGACATTCTGAGGAGGTTCCCAATTCACAATTGCGGACACCTTCTCAGGGTTAACAGCGATGCCCTTGGCAGAGATGATGTGACCAAGGAAAAGAACTTCATCAAGCCAAAACTCACATTTGGAGAACTTCGCATAGAATTGATACTCTCTGAGCTTGTCGAGCACCAATCGCAAATGTTTGGCATGATCCTTCTTATTCTTGGAGAAGACCAAGATATCATCGAGATACACCAGGAAGAATTCATTGGTATAGGGGTTGAAGATGAAATTCATCATCCGAGAGAACACTGGAGGAGCATTGACAAGGTCGAAAGACACGACAGTATATTCATAAGAACCAAAACTTGTTCTGAATGCTGTCTTGGGAATATCTTCTTCACGAATGCGAATCTGATGATAACCCATACGGAGGTCAAGCTTGGAGAATACTTTAGCACCTTTGAGTTGCTCGAATAGCTCATTGATGTTGGGAAGTGGATACGTGTTCTTGATTGTGTTCTTGTTCAATGGACGGTAGTCGACACAAAGTCAGTCCGTGCCATCCTTCTTGTTGACAAAAAGAACACCACAACCCCATGGAGAAGAACTCGGTCTGATCAAACCCAGACGCTCTTGTTCATCGAGCTGTTTCTTCAATTCCTTCAGCTCGTTGGGTCCAAGCTTGTATGGACGCTTGCAAACGGGTTCAGTGCCAGGCTCTAGTTCGATAACGAACTCAACGGGCCGGTGAGGAGGCATACCCAGAAGCTCTTCTGGAAAGACATCTTGATACTCACAAACGACTGGAATTTGCGAGATGGCATTTAATTCGCCCTTCTCATTGAGAGAAAAAACCGAATGGTTTCATCGCGAGGGGCAAAAATAATCACATCCTCAGAAGAGTGTGTCAATTGAATTTCCCTGGCAGCACAATCAAGTTGAGCTTTGTGCTTAGAAAGCCAGTCCATCCCGAGAATAAGATCAATATCCGAGTCACCAAGAACAATTGGAGAAGACAGAAATTCATAGTTTCCTATCTTGATGGAAACATCCAGAACCATGGAACTTGCATTCATGCATTTTCCCAGAGAGACAACTGCTAACGGTCTAGGCAATCCTTGGAAATGCAATTCGTGCTTAGATGCAAATGGTCTTGATATGAAAGAAAGCGATGCACCAGTATCAAAAAGAACTTTTGCAGGAATATCATTAATAGGAAGATTACCCATTATCACATCAGTAGATTCCTCCGCTTGATCTGCATTCATCATGTTCACCATTGCAGACTTTGGATTATGATTGACCACTGCATTGCTGGAAGATCTGACAAGAGGAGGAGGAGGCAGACGCCTTTGGTTGAAGCACTTGTTAGCATAGTGACCTTTCTGCTGACACTTGTTGCAAGTCACCTCTGAGAGTGGACGGTGATAAGGAGCATTGGACTTTGGAGCTTGATTCTGAGACTTGTTCTGATAGCCAGAGTTGGAAGAACCATGGCCACCTTTGTTCTTCTGCTGGTAAGGCTGACGAAACAGAGGAGGAGGAGGAGGCAACCAGAACTTCTGTTGCTTAGCTGCCACAAGTGAGGAAGAAGAAGACTGAACTGCGTCCCTGACTCTTTTCTTAGAAGCCTCACACTTGAGCTGAGCAGCCTCTTGCTTCAGTGCCATGTTATAGAATTGATCAAACTGAGTAGGCTCACCAAGAACGAGAGCTAACTGCAGATCCTCTTTAAGGCCACCTCTGAAGTGATAGATCATGCTTCTCTCATCAGGAACGTCTTGTTTAGCGAAGCGAGAAAGTTTCTGAAACTGGATGTTGTATTGATACACAGACATGTTGCCTTGCTTGAGATTGCGGAACTCCTCACGCTTGCTCTCAACAACACTTTGTGGAATGTGGTGCGCTTTGAAGTCCCGACAGAAGTCAGTCCAAGTGATCACACGACCTCCTCTGGAATCTTTGTATTGCTGAAACCAATCAGCAGCTTGGTCCTTGAGCTGAAAATAAGCGAACTTGACATAGTCCTCAGGCCTGACATTTCAACATTCAAAAAGCTTGTTAATGTCCACGAGCCAATCATCGGCATCCGTGGCCTCGGCACAGTAGCTGAAAGACTTGGGTTGATTTGCGAGAAACTGGTTGAGTGAAGCGAAGTTAGGCTGATTGTTGCCTTGACCTTGATTGCCTTGATTGCCTTGCCCTTGAGTGCATTCTTGCAAGAGTTGCAGAATCATCTGAGCATTGGCATTGGTGGCTGCCATGATAGCTTGCCAAGCCTCCGGAGGTGGAGGTGGTGGCGGAGGGTTCGCTTGACTCCCTTCATTGCGATCCGGATTCTGACGCATTGGCGGAGCCATCCTGAAGAGGGTGACATCCGTTAGCATCTTGATAGACAAATAGAATCAACGGATAGAAATTGCAACATATAGTCTTCACAATAAACATTCGAACGAGGATGAACGAATGAATTCCGTAGTAAATCATCACACTTCCATGAATTGAGAAGCCACTTGAAAAAGATATGGAATCAACATATGACTTCGAAGCAACTCGAATACCACAATTCAAAACAAAACAAAGTATTGGCTTGCAAAATAAGCCAGAACAAACATATGATAGAGATTTCGTCCGAAGTTTTCGTGGTGGGGCCCACACGGGCTAAATCGTACAGCACCATCATGTACAAGGCTGTGCACATGACATACGAAGCGTCCCCGAGTCGGCATAGCCAAGGACTCTTTAAGACACTATGAGACCACTGTAAAACCAACCGTGTACAGGCGGACCACTAGACGTCGAACCCCAATCTCATATCATGCGTCTGTCGGAAAGATATCCTAAGGCTACTTGAATTCCCACTTATAAACTCCCGAAACTTTCTGGTTATGCAATCTGGTGTTGGGGATACAGGGGACACAAAATATATCACATAAACTACCAATCCCTAGATCCAGCTGTATCCATCCGTCAACACATAACCAAGAAACCTTCGGAAATCGTTTACCTCAACCTTCGAAAAACATCCGTTATACAAGTTATGGCACTACTCCCGAACTCCCGCCCCAGTACTGGGTGGCGTCGAGGTGATCTCACCAACAACTGCATAAAAGAGATTTCGATGTCGGCGAAACTCAGGTATTTCAGAACTGCAACGATAAAATTGTGACGACAACACCTCGGAGCTCAACTCCCCGGGACACTGCCACAACCCCTAAATGTCAGGAGGCACCAAGAACAATGTTCTCGTCACAAAGCCATCGGAACGATTCCAAGATACCCGCGTGATCCTAAATTTTTTTTTAGTGAAATTTGAGGAGAGAAGAGTCAAAACTTCTACGTCAGGAGACCTCACCAGAGCGACGAAGGGACTGAGGAGTAAAAAGAATCCTACTCTCCGATATATATAATCCTAAGACTCAAAACATTTTTGTTCTAGACTCAACAATGCCAGCGATTCGATCAAGCAGGGGGCTCCTAAGTCGGGGATGGCTCTGATTACCAACTTGTAACGCCCACGATGCGGCTATATCTCCCACGTGTCGAGGCACGACTTAGAGGCATAACCGCATAGTGGTTTTCTCGCAAGAAGGGTAATCTTCACACAATCCCATGTAATGAACAAGAATGGGATAAAGAGTTGGCTTACAATCGCCACTTCACACAATACATAAATATAATCATACATCATCCAAAATACAAACATATAGTACGACTACGGTCAAAATCCAAATGAAAATAAGACAACCCCAAATGCTAGATCCCCGATCGTCCCAATTGGGATCCACTACTGATCATCAGGAAAAGACACATAGTAACGACCACGTTCCTCATCGAACTCCCACTTGAGATCGATCCCATCATCTGCACTGGCATCGTCGGCACCTGCAACTGTTTTGGTAGAATCTGTGAGTCATGAGGACTCAGCAATCTCACACCCGCGAGATCAAGACTATTTAAGCTTATAGGAAAGGAAGGTGTAATGAGGTGGAGCTGCAGCGGCAATAAGCATATATGGTGGCTAACATACGCAAAAGAGAGTGAGAAGAGAAGCAACAGAACGGTCGTCATCTAGCAATGACCAAGAAGTGATCCTGAACTCCTACTTACGTCATACATAACTCAAACCGTGTTCACTTCCCAGACTCCGCCGAGAAGAGACCATCACAGCTACACACGCAGTTGATGTATTTTAACTGGGTCAAGTGACAAGTTCTCTACAACCGGACATTAACAAATTCCCATCTGCCTCATAACCGCGGGCACGGCTTTCGAAAGAAAATACCCTGCAGGGGTGTCCCAACTTAGCCCATCATAGGCTCTCACGATCAACGAAGGATAAACCTTCTCCCGGAAATACCCGATCAGTCTCGGAATCCCGGTTTACAAGACATTTCGACAATGGTAAAACAAGACCAGCAAAGCCACCCGAATGTGCCGACAAATCCCGATAGGAGCTGCACATATCTCGTTCTCAGGGAACAGCGGATTTTCCAAGCTTCCGATAGGCCAGACCAGAGTTGCCCCTGGTGGCCACCGGCGACTGACAGTTTGGACGAATACTCAGAGGAGCACTGGCCCGGGGGTTTAAATAAAGATGACCCTCGGGCTCTAGAAAACCCGGGGGAAAAAGGCTTAGGTGGCAAATGGTAAAACCAAGGTTGGGCCTTGCTGGAGGAGTTTTATTCAAGGCGAACTGTCAAGGGGGTCCCATAAATCACCCGACCGCATAAGGAACGCAAACTCAAGGAACATAATCCCGGTATAACAGTAACTAGGGCGGCAAGAGTGGAACAAAACACTAGGCATAAGGCCGAGCCTTCCAGCCTTTACCAAAATATATATAGATGCATTAATTAAATAAGAGATATTGTGATATCCCAACATATCCATGTTCCGACATGGAGCAAACTTCAACTTCACCTGCAACTAGCAACGCTATAAGAGGGGCTGAGCAAAAGCGGTAACTTAGCCAAACAACGGTTTGCTAGGAAAGGATGGTTAGAGGCTGACATGGCAAAATGGGAGACATGATATAGCAAGTGATAGGTAGCGTAGCATGGCAATAGAGCGAACAACTAGCAAAGCAAAGATAGAAGTGATTTCGAGGGGTGGTCATCTTGCCTGCAAGGTTCTCAGAGTTGTCGAAAGCTTGATCCTTGTAAGCGTACTCAACAGGTTCCTCGTTCACGAACTCGTCTCCCGTCTCTACCAAAGACAAGAACACAAACAAACGGAACCACAATCAACCACGAGAAATGCACAAGCAACATGATGCAAAACATGTATGATATGCAAGATATGATATGCGATGCATATGCGTGCTCCGGAAGGAAAAATAATGAACAAGGCAGTAAATTGGCAAACCAAGCATGCCACTGGAAATATGAGATGATTTCGGTCGAAATCGATATAAACATCACCGGAAACGGATGCACGGTTTGCAAATGGCAAGCAAAACAAGAATGACACTAATCTGCGATTAACAGCATGATAGCACATAAAATGCAACAAGTAACAATGCTACATCACTCCAACATAGCAACAAAGCATATGGCAGTAATCTACAGGAGATGCTTGACAAAAGATGAAAACTGAGCTATGGCTAGATCACAACATATCAAGCTCAAACAAGCATGGCAAAAGAGCAAAAGATAACAGGATCACAGACTTAGTGAAATTACTGGACATGGCAGAAAATAGCATCAGGTAGCAATGTTCAGAGCACGAAACCAACATGCTACGGTGACTTAACATAGCAAAACAAGGCAGGGCAGTGTTCTACTAAATGCATATGACAAAAGTCCCTTACTGACCATAAGCAAAAAAGGACCAGAAGATATGATGGCAACCTTGTAAATATAGCAAGTTTCATTAACAGGTTTCAGACTTAGCAGAAAACAAAGCATGGTAGAAATAATAATATTAAGGCCTCTTTGTGAGCTTGATGAACTCACTACAGAGCAACGCATAACAAAACAATCATACCTACAGCAAGATGGCATGTTTATGAAGCTAACCATGGCAAGAGAAAAAGCATAGCATGTATGGATCAACTACAATAAGCTTGGCAAAAATGAATATCATGTTAAGAATCTGCCAAAAATATTTTATAGCAAAAGTATATAAAGATTGAGTCATGCTATGGCACTCCAAAATTGCAAAAAAGGGCAGGAATGGATCAAATAGAGCAATATCTACAAAACATCCTTACTGAACATCTCCAAAATATGCATGGATCTCTCTGTAGCATCAAGTTTACATGGCAACGAAATAACAGCAGACAAAGACAGAGAAAACACTAAGTCCCTGAAATCAGAAACATTACGGAGCCTAGTTTGCATGCTTGTGCTAGTCACCACAGAGATTACAAAAATACATTGCATACACCCTTGGAAAGATGGCATGGCATCTAACAAAACACATGTAGAGCTTATGCCCATAAGATGCACAGATTACATGGCATCTAACAAAACACATGTAGAGCTTATGCCCATAACAGCAAATAGCCCTCTTGCAACAGAGATTTGGGCATCAAGATGACCCCTAATGAACATGGTGCAATTGAACAAAATGAAGAGCATCACGAGGCGAACAAATTGACATATTACACACACGAAACGGAGCTATGCACAGAGAGTTATGACGTTATGAATAGGGGAACTTAATGTGACAGAAAATAACTTGGGAAAAAAACGGGATCGGGAAAAGTCAACAGTACAGTAGTGGATCGAGATCTGGCGATGGAGGCTCGAGCTCGACGGGGCTTCGGCCCGAGCTGCTCGCCGGAGAGGGTGACGCCGGCGGGGAGAGGAGGGGGAGCGTGGCGGCGAGGGTTGGCGGCGACGGGCGGCGGGTGGCGACGCGCACCGG
>NC_057802.1:196307188-196405204 GCF_018294505.1 Triticum aestivum
GGGCCGGCGGCGGTGGGAGGCCGGAGGCGCGACACGTGGCGGCGGCGGTGGAGTCGGACGTGTCCGTCGGTGGCAAAATTGTCCGGCGGCGCGCGGTGGAGAATTTTAGGGTTTCGACTCCGTTTGTATACGGGAGGTCTCACATATTAATAGGTAGAGGGAGCTAGGAGGCTCCAAATGAGGTGCGGTTTTTGCCCACACGATCGTGATCGAACGACCTAGAGCATGGAAGAGAGTTTGGTGGGATTTGGGCTGGTTTTTGAGGGGTTTTGCTGCAACACACAAATGGACTTTGCGGATGCCCGGTTAACCGTCGGAGTACCAAACGACCTCCAAATGGAACGAAACTTGACCGGTGGTCTCCGGGTGGTATACTAGGGCCACTTGACAAGCCTTGGTCCATTCCGAGAACGTTTGACACACGCTCACGAAAGAAAACAAGAGGGGTGCACCGGAGGAGATAGGAGCGCCGGATTGCAAAACGGACAACGGGGAAAATGCTCGGATGCATGAGACGAACACGTATGCAAATGCAATGCACATGATAACATGATATGAAATGCATGACATGAACAAAATACAAAACGAAAGAACAAAACCCGACCACGGAGGGAATATCATAGCACAAAGCTGAAAATGGCAAGAGTCAGAGTTACAAATATGGCAAGTTACATGCGGGGTGTTACAAGTATCCATGTTCAACTTCGTCTTGTAATTGATCATTCCCTAGAGAAGGTGATCCAGTAGAGGTATGACCGTAACAATGTTCATCTCTATGGTTCTAATGACTTCAGAAATGATATTGCTAATAATTCCAACATCTCCTTTGGCACGCATGAGATCACGAAGCTCAAACAGGCAATCATCAAACATAGGATCACTAGTACTCATCCTATTCAAGGCAATAGACTTATTGGAATCTCATCTAGATTTTTCAAGGAATAATTTGGGAATCGTTCCTCTAGAAATCTCCATAAGGTGTAAGCACAATCAAGAGCAGGTAAGCTAGCAATCAAATTTTTGGGCAATCCTCTAACCATTAGATTGATAGTTCTAAGACTGCGAATCATGTCAAGATCCTAATCGGGAGTGGGATGCAAAGGATCACTAGGGGGAACGCAAGGACTAGTAACGTACTTGTTCAAGTGATAATTATTGAAAATCTCAAGCATCTCATTTTTCCACTCATGAAAGTACTCTCCATCAAGTATAGGAACTCTATGTCTAAGACTCCCCAACGTAGACTCATCCATCTTCCTCCAAAGGTGTTTAAACCAAAGCAATGGAGACCAAAGCTTTGATACCAATTGAAGGGATCGAGAAGAGGTGTCTAGAGGGGGGTGAATAGACTCTAAACAAAGAAAAGTTGCAGTTTTTATTTTCTTCAAGTTATGGTAGAGTTTTAGCACAAGTTTAAACATTCACAACACATTCAAGCAAGCATTACAAGAGTATATGAGCAGAGGAAAGTAAAGCATGCAATTTGCGAGAATGTAAAGGGATGGGATTGGAGTGTGCAAACGCAATTGGAGACACATAGATTTTTGGCGTGGTTCCGATAGGTGGTGCTATCGTACATCCACTTGATGGAGACTTCAACCCACGAAGGGTAACGGTTGCGCGAGTCCACAGAGGGCTCCACCCACGAAGGGTCCACGAAGAAGCAACCTTGTCTATCCCACCATGGCCATCGCCCACGAAGGACTTGTCTCACTAGGGTAGATCTTCACGAAGTAGGCGATCTCCTTGGCCGTACAAACTCCTTGGTTCAACTCCACATCATGACGGAGGCTCCCAAGTGACACCTTACCAATCTAGGAGACACCACTCTCCAAAAGGTAATAGATGGTGTGTTGATGATGAACTCCTTGCCCTTGTGCGTCAAATGATAGTCACCCCAACACTCAACTCTCTCTCATAGATTTGGATTTGGTGGAAAGATGATTTGACTGGAAAGCAACTTCGAGAAGGCTAGAGATCAAGATTCATATGGTTGGAATGGAATATCTTGACCTAAACACATGAGTAGGTGGTTCTCTCTTAGAAAATGTATGATGGAAGTATAGGCATGTTCTGATGGCTCTCTCCACGAATGAAGAGTGGGTGGAGGGGTATATATAGCCTGCACACAAAATCTAACCGTTACACACAAATCACCAAACTCGGTGGGAACGAATCACAAAACTCGGTCGGACCGATTTAGTTCATAATGTGACCGTTAGGCATTTCGGTGGGACCGATATGATCAACTCGGTGGGACCGATGTGCTAGGGTTAGTGTCGGTGTACAAAAGAGGGGCGCACCTTTGTACCCCTTTACCTGTGCACGCACAGTCGGAGCCGCGCCCGCGGCCACACCAAGCAGAACAGGGGAGGTGAACCAAGGTAAAACCGAAGCCCAAGACAACCAAAGCAACACCAAGGCCAAGAACACAAAGAAGCAGAGAGGCGAAGCAGGTTCCCCCGGCAAGATCCTTGCCGGGGGCAGCTTCAGCGGCCCCGGCAAGACCGTTGCCGGGGCGGCTTGCCTACACCAGCGGAGTGAGCCACCCTCGAGCACACGGGTTCCAACTCAACCAACCACGTCGGAACTAGGGCTCGGGAGGCACCTCCATGGTGGCATGCAGATCTTTGTGTAGACAAGGGACATTCAAGATCAGATGAGGATTGAAAGACAACGATCCTCGGCAAGATCCTTGCCGAGGAGAACCACAAGACCCCGGCAAGATCCTTGCCGGGGACCACAGCGGGCCACGACAAGACCCTTGCCGGGCCACCCGGCAAGGCTATCGCTGAGGACGCCAGCAGGGCCACCGCCAGGCCCGCACCAGCCAAGTCTTCATCGCCGTTCGCATGCAGCTGCCAGCCCAACCAACTGGGCAGGCACTTGCATGGGAACATGCAGCTCCTAGGCCAACTTATCAAGCGCCTGCGTGGCGGCATGCAGATCTTCGTGAAGACCCCAACACCGCGCCACCTCAGCTGCCTGCCTGCCTACATGGCGCCACACGCATCGCTGGCCAGGGCGCATGTCGAGGCGAGGAGGAGCGGCGACAGACGGGACGGGCCTCGCTCCCGTCCCCGATAAAGCTAGGGGACACCTCAGCAGTGCATTAAATGCGCCTTGTCCTGTAATACGAGCGATAAGCTCATAGCATGATATGCCTTTCCACCTCCTGTGTGCCACTGTGGCAGCCCCTTTCAACTATAAAAGGAGGCCCGTGGCATACTGGAAAGGGATTCGGCTCTTTGAACCGGCACAGCCACCGTAGCTAGTTCGAGAGCTCAACAACACTCAATACATCCACCAAAGCAGGACTAGGATTTTACGCATCCTCGCGGCCCGAACCTCGGTAAACGATCCTTATGCTGATTACTAATCATGCTCTTCTCGCAACCCTATGCCCCGGAAACCATAGTAGGGATTCTTGCGATCCCATAGGTGTCGTTCCACACCGACATCTTTGGCGCGTCGGGTAGGGGGCGCAATTGTGAGAATCTTGTCTAGTAGTTAGCGTAGCGTTTCTTCATCACCATGGCTCCCAAGAAGAAGACAGCCACGGCGATCGGCTCGTTGCGAGCCCAACGTCCCGTGCCAGTGCGGACGAGCAGTGGGCCGGTCGCGGACAGGACCCGAGCCACGGTCCGCTAGCACCAGCATCGCCCTGGCAGTCAGAACCTGGCAAGCTGCGTCGTTCGCGTGCCAGACGACCGGCCGCACGTCGCTAGATCCAAAGACGGGGCTGGGCCCCAAGCAGGCGGCGCGGGGACCTCCAGGAGTGTCGTTGAACCACCCCCGCGCGGTGCAGCAACCTCCAAGACGCCCACGCCGGCGCCCACACCGCGCTCTTCCCACGGTGCGCGCAACGAGCAGCGTCACCGCGCTGAAGACCCCGGACACCGCAGTGGGAAGAGGCATGTGCATCGTCCGCGGGATGAAGGAGTTCAGCATGCCCACCGAAGTGCTGGCGAAAATGGCGCGCAGCCACTGGGTCGTGATAGAGCTCCTTCAAACATGGTTAGAAGTCGAAGCGCGCCACGGTCCATGCAGCTGTCGCCGCCACCCACGCCAGTAGAAGCTTTGGCGCGCGCGCAGCTGCTCCTCGACTTCCCTCCTGCGGCGGAGAAGCTTGACGAGGGAAGGGCCACCATCCGCAGCCTCGTCACCGTCGCAAACAAAGATGATCCGCGACCGGCGGGACCCTCGGGCCGGCGCCCCACCGAGCCACCACATGCCAACGCTGGGAGGACCGGGGGTGCTGCGGTTACGGTGCACTCTCCTCCTCCTCGCCAGTCGCCGCGGGCGTCGGCCCGTCATGACGACGCTTGTGATAACATCTCCATAGCGTCGTCTGACCCGCTGACCCGCTGCGACCAGCGCCAAGTTCTTCGAGAACGAACTCACGAAGATGCTCGAACCACTATCGAGCGCCGGCGTGATACACGCCTCCAGTCGGACAAGCAGGCGGGACCCGCTATGGACCACCCAGCGCCGGGGGCTCCGGCGGCCTACCTTACGAGGTGGGCTGCCCAGCCTTTACCCGTGAGCTGCAGCAGTTCCAGTGGCCGTCCCACCGCACGTTCAAGCCCGATGTCGGCGAGAAGTATAGCGGCAAGACCCATCCATCCGAGTTCCTCAGCATCTACACCATCGCGATGCAGTCTGCCGGAGCTCGCGACGACAAGGTGCTTGCCAATTACTTCCCGTTGGCGCTAAAGACCAATGTTATGTCTTGGTTGATGCACTTGCCGGCGGATTCCATTTCTTCTTGGTCGGATCTGTGCCATGAGTTCTTGGTGCCTTCACTGGGGCCACCAAGCTCATGGTCAGGCCAGTGATCTGCATATCATTCCCCAGAAGGAAGGGGAAACCCTGCGCTAGTACATCCGGAGATTCAACCAAGTGCAGTACTGTTGGAAATATGCCCTAGAGGCAATAATAAATAGGTTATTATTATATTTCCTTGTTCATGATAATCGTTTATTATCCATGCAAGAATTGTATTGATAGGAAACTCAGATGCATGTGTGGATACATAGACAACACCATGTCCCTAGTAAGCCTCTAGGAGACTAGCTCGTTGATCAATAGATGGTTACGGTTTCCTGACCATGGACATTGGATGTCGTTGATAACGGGATCACATCATTAGGAGAATGATGTGATGGACAAGACCCAATCCTAAGCCTAGCACAAGATCGTGTAGTTCGTTTGCTCAGAGCTTTTCTAATGTCAAGTATCAGTTCCTTAGACCATGAGATTGTGCAACTCCCGGATATCGTAGGAATGCTTTGGGTGTACCAAACGTCACAACGTAACTGGGTGACTATAAAGGTGCACTACAGGTATCTCTGAAAGTGTCTGTTGGGTTGGCACGAATCGAGACTAGGATTTGTCACTCCGTGTAAACGGAGAGGTATCTCTGGGCCCACTCGGTAGGACATCATCATAATGTGCACAGTGTGACCAAGGAGTTGATCACGGGATGATGTGAGTTACGGAACGAGTGAAGAGACTTGCCGGTAACGAGATTGAACAAGGTATAGGGATACCGACGATCGAATCTCGGGCAAGTAACATACCGATAGACAAAGGGAATTGCATACGGAATTGATTGAATCCCCGACATCGTGGTTCATCCGATGAGATCATCGTGGAACATGTGGGAGCCAACATGGGTATCTAGATCCCGCTATTGGTTATTGACCGGAGAACGTCTCGGTCATGTCTGCATGGTTCCCGAACCCGTAGGGTCTACACGCTTAAGGTTCGATGATGCTAGGGTTATAGGGAAAGCATGTACGTGGTTACTGAATGCTGTTCGGAGTCCTGGATGAGATCCCGGATGTCACGAGGAGTTCCGGAATGGTCCAGAGGTAAAGATTTATATATGGGAAGTCCTGTTTTGGTCACCGGAAAAGTTTCGGGTGAAATCGGTAATGTACCGGGACCACCGGGAGGGTCCCGGGGGTCCACCAAGTGGGGCCACCAGCCCCAGAAGGCTGCGTGGGCCAAGTGTGGGAGGGGACCAGCCCCAGGTGGGCTGGTGCGCCCCCCCACCAAGGCCCAAGCGCATGGGAGTGTGGGAGGGGGCAAACCCTAGGTCCAGATGGGCCTTAAGGCCCACCCTAGTGGCGCCCCCCCCCCTCTCCTCCCCTTGGCCGCCCCCCTTGGATGGGATCTAGGGCTGGCCGCCTCCTCTTGGGGTGGAAACCCTAAGGGGGGCGCAGCCCCCTCCCCCCTATATATAGTTGAGGTTTGGGCTGCCCAAGACACATGAGAACGTCTCTCTTTTGGCGCAGCCATACCCCTCTCCCTCCTCCTCCTCTCCCGCGGTGCTTGGCGAAGCCCTGCGGGATTGCCACGCTCCTCCATCACCACCACGCCGTCGTGCTGCTGCTGGATGGAGTCTTCCCCAACCTCTCCCTCTCTCCTTGCTGGATCAAGGCGTGGGAGACGTCACCGGGCTGCACGTGTGTTGAACGCGGAGGCACCGTTCTTCGGTGCTTAGATCAGAATCAACCGCGATCTGAATCGCTATGAGTACGACTCTCTCATCCGCGTTCTTGCAACGCTTCCGCATCGCGATCTACAAGGTTATGTATATGCACTCCCCTTCCCCTTGTTGCTAGATTACTCCATAGATTGATCTTGGTGATGCGTAGAAAATTTTGAATTTCTGCTACGTTCCCCAACAGTGGCATCATGAGCTAGGTCTATGCGTAGTTTCTATGCACGAGTAGAACACAAAGAAGTTGTGGGCGTAGATGTTGCCAATTCTTCTTGCCGCTACTAGTCTTATCTTGTTTCGGCGGCATTGTGGGATGAAGCGGCCCGGACCGACCTTACACGTACGCTTACGTGAGACAGGTTCCACCGACTGACATGCACTAGATGCATAAGGTGGCTAGCGGGTGTCTGTCTCTCCCACTTCAGTCAGAACGGATTCGATGAAAAGGGTCCTTATGAAGGGTAAATAGAAATTGGCATATCACGTTGTGGACTTACGTAGGTAAAAAACGTTCTTGCTAGAAACCTATACAAGCCACGTAAAAACTTGCAACAACAATTAGAGGACGTCTAACTTGTTTTTGCAGCATGTGCTATGTGATGTGATATGGCCAGAAGATGTGATGAATGATATATGTGATGTATGAGATTGATCATATTCTTGTAATAGGAATCACGACTTGCATGTCGATGAGTATGACAACCGACAGGAGCCATAGGAGTTGTCTTAATTTATTGTATGACCTGCGTGTCAATGAAAACGCCATGTAATTACTTTACTTTATTGCTAACCGTTAGCCATAGTAGTAGAAGTAATAGTTGGCGAGACAACTTCAAGAAGACACGATGATGGAGATCATGATGATGGAGATCATGGTGTCATGCCGGTGACAAAGGTGATCATGCCGCGCCTCAAAGATGGAGATCAAAAGGCGCAAGATGATATTGGCCATATCATGTCACTTTATGATTTGCATGTGATGTTTGTCATGTTTACATCTTATTTGCTTAGAACGACGGTAGCATAAATAAGATGATCCCTCACTAAAATTTCAAGAGACGTGTTCCCCCTAACTGTGCACCGTTGCGAAGGTTCGTTGTTTCGAAGCACCACATGATGATCGGGTGTGATAGATTCTAACGTTCGAATACAACGGGTGTTGACGAGCCTAGCATGTACAGACATGGCCTCGGAACACATGCGAAACACTTAGGTTGACTTGACGAGCCTAGCATGTACAGACATGGCCTCGGAACACAAGAGACCGAAAGGTCGAGCATGAGTCGTATAGAAGATACGATCAACATGGAGATGTTCACCGATGATGACTAGTCCGTCTCACGTGATGATCGGACATGGCCTAGTTTGACTCGGATCATGTATCACTTAGATGACTGGAGGGATGTCTATCTGAGTGGGAGTTCATTAATCAGATGAACTCAATTATCATGAACATAGTCAAAAGGTCTTTGCAAATTATGTCATAGCTTGCGCTTTAGTTCTACTGTTTAAGATATGTTCCTAGAGAAAAATTTAGTTGAAAGTTGGTAGTAGCAATTGTGCGGACTGGGTCCGTAAATTGAGGATTGTCCTCATTGCTGCACAGAGGGCTTATGTCCTTAATGCACCTCCCGGTGTGCTGAACCTCAGCGTCGTTTGTAGATGTTGCGAAACATCTGACATACACGTTTTGATGACTACGTGATAGTTCAGTGAGTAATGCTAACGGTTTAGAATTGAGGCACCAAAGACGTTTTTTTTTTGAAACGTCGCAGAACATATGAGATGTTCCGAAGACTGAAATTGGGATTTCGGATTAGTGCCCACGTCAAGAGGTATGAGACCTCTGACAAGTTTCTTAAGCCTGCAAACTAAGGGAGAAAAGCTCAATCGTTGAGCATGTGCTCAGATTGTCTGAGTACTACAATCACTTGAATCGAGTGGGAGTTATTCTCCCAGATGAGATAGTGATGGTTCTCCATAGTCACTGCCACCAAGCTAGTAGAGCTTTGTGATGAACTATAACATATCAGGGATAGACATGATGATCCTTGAGCAACTCGCGATGTTTGACACCGCGGAAGTAGAAATCAAGAAGGAGCATCAATTGTTGATGGTTAGTAAACCACTAGTTTCTAGAAAGGCAAGGGCAAAAGGGATACTTCATGAAACAGCAAATCGTTTGCTGCTCTAGTGAAGAATCCCAAGGTTGAACCCAAACCCGAGACTAAGTGCTTCTGTAATGAGGGGAACGGTCACTGAAGCAGTATTACCCTAGATATTTGGTAGATGAGAAGGCAGGCAAGGTCGACAGAAGTATATTAGATATACATTATATGAATGTGTACTTTACTAGTACTCCGAGCAGCACCAGGGTATTAGATACCGGTTCGGTTGCTAAGTGTTAGTAACCCGAAATAAAAGCTGCGGAATAAACGGAGACTAGCTAAAGGTGAGATGACGATATGTGTTGGAAGTGTTTCCAAGGTTGATGTGATCAAGCATCGCATGCTCCCTCTACCATCAAGATTTGATGTTTGCATTGAGCATGATTGGATTATGTTTATCGCAATACGGTTATTCATTTAAGGAGAATAATGGTTACTCTGTTTATTTGAATAATACCTTCAATGGTCTTGCACCTAAAATGAATCTCGATCGTAGTGATACACATGTTCATGCCAAAAGATATAAGATAGTAATGATAGTTCCACATACTTGTGGCACTGCCATTTGAGTCATATTAGTATAGAACGCATGAAGAAGCTCCATGTAGATGGATCTTTGGACTCAGTCGTTTTTGAAAAGATTGAGACATGCGAACCATGTCTATTGGTATATATGCATGAAGAAACTCCATGCAGATGGATCGTTTGGACTCACTTGATTTTGAATCACTTGAGACATGCAAATCATACCACATGGGCAAGATGACTGAAAGGCCTCGTTTTCAGTAAGATGGAACAAGAGAGCAACTTATTGGAAGTAATACATTTTGATGTATGCAGTCCAATGAGTGCTGAGGCATGCAGTGGATATCGTTATGTTCTTACTTCACAGATGGTTTGAGTAGATACTGAGTGTATTTACTCGATGAAACACAAGTCTGAATTATTGAAAGGTTCATGTAATTTCAGAGTGAAGTTGAAGATCGTCGTGACAAGAGGATAAAATGTCTGTGATATGATCATAGAGATGAATATCTGAGTTACGAGTTTTGCACACAATTAAGACATTGTGGAAAGTGTTTCACAATTAATACCGCCTGGAACACCATAATGTCATGGTGTGTCGGAACATCATAACTGCACCCTATTGGATATGGTGCATGCCATGATGTCCCTTATCGAATTACCACTATCGTTTATGGGTTAGGCATTAGGGACAACCGCATTCACTTTAAATAGGGAGCCACGCAATTCCGTTGAGACGACACCGTTTAGAGAAACCTGAGTTGTCGTTTCCTAAAAGTTTGGGGCTGCGATGCTTATGTGAAAAAGTTTTAGGCTGATAAGCTCGAACCCAAAGCGGATAAATGCATCTTCATAGAAAACCCAAAACAGTTGGGTATACCTCCTATTTCAGATCTGGAAGCAAATTAATTGCTTTTAGAAATGAGTCCTTTCTCGAGGAAAAGTTTCTCTCGAAAGAATTGAGTGGGAGGATGGTGGAGACTTGATAAGGTTATTGAACCGTCACTTCAACTAGTGTGTCGCAGGGCACAGGAAGTTGTTCCTGTGGCACCTATACCAATTGAAGTGGAAGCTTATGATAGTGATCATGAAACTTCGGATCAAGTCACCACCAAACCTCGTAGGACGACGAGGATGCGTGCTACTTCATAGTGGTACGTGATCCTGTCTGAGATATCATGTTGTTGGACAATACTGAACCTACGGGCTATGGAGAAGCGATGGTGGGCCCATATTCCGACAAATGGTTAGAAGCCATGAAATCCGAGATAAATGGATCTTTGAGAAGAAGACGGACGTGGACGGTAATGTTACCGTCTATGAAGCTCGACTTGTGAAAAAAGGTATTTTCACAAGTTCAAGGAGTTGACTACGATGAGATTTTCTCATCCGTAGCGATGCTTAAGTCCGTCGGAATCATGTTAGCATTAGCTGCATTTATGAAATCTGGCAGATGGATGTCAAAACAAGTTTCCTTACCAGTTTTCGTAAGGAAAGGTTGTATGTGATACAATCAGAAAGGTTTTGTCCATCCTAAGGATGCTAAAAGGTATGCTAGCTCCAGCGATCCTTCTAAGGACTGGAGTAAGCATCTCGGAGTTGGAATGTACGCTTTGATGAGATGATCAAAGATTTTTGGATTGTACAAAGTTTATGAGAAACTTGTATTTCCAATAAAGTGAGTGGGAGCGCTACAACATTTCTGATAAGTATATGTGAATGACATATTGTTGATCCGAAATGATGTAGAATTTCTGGAAAGCATAAAGGGTTGTTTGAAAGGAGTTTTTCAAAGGAAGACCTGGATAAAGCTGCTTACATATTGGGCATCAAGATCTATAGAGATAGATCAAGACGCCTGATGATACTTTCAAAGAACGCACACCTTGACATGATTTTGAAAGAGTTCAAAATAGATCAGCAAAGAAGGAGTTCTTGGCTGTGTTACAAGGTGTGAGTATTGAGTAAGACTCAAGACCTGACCACAGCAGAAGAGAGAGAAAGGACGAAGGTCGTCCCCTATGCTTTAGACGTAGGCTCTACAGTATGCTATGTTGTGTACCGCACATGAAGTGTGCCTTGCCATGAGTTGGTCAAGGGGTACAATAGTGATCCGGGAATGGATCACATGACAGCGGTCGAACTTATCCTTAGTATCTAGTGGACTAAGGAATTTTCTCGATTATGGAGGTGAAAAAGGAGTTCGTCATAAAGGGTTACGTCGATGCGAACTTTGACACTAATCCGGATGACTCTGAGCAGTAAACCGGATTCGTATAGTAGAGCAGTTATTTGAAATGGCTCCAAGTAGCGCGTGGTAGCATCCACAAGATGACATAATATTCGTAAAGCACGCACGGATCTGAAAGGTTCAGACCCGTTGACTAATAACCTCTCTCACAAGCATAACATGATCAAACCAGAACTCATTGAGTGTTAATCACATAGAGATGTGAACTAGATTGTTGACTCTAGTAAACTCTTGGGTGTTGGTCACATGGTGATGTGACCTGTCAGTGTTAATCACATGGTGATGTGAACTAGATTATTGACTCTAGTGCAAGTGGGAGACTGTTGGAAATATGCCCTAGAGGCAATAATAAATAGGTTATTATTATATTTCCTTGTTCATGATAATCGTTTATTATCCATGCAAGAATTGTATTGATAGGAAACTTAGATGCATGTGTGGATACATAGACAACACCATGTCCCTAGTAAGCCTCTAGGAGACTAGCTCGTTGATCAATAGATGGTTACGGTTTCCTGACCATGGATATTGGATGTCGTTGATAATGGGATCACATCATTAGGAGAATGATGTGATGGACAAGACCCAATCCTAAGCCTAGCACAAGATCGTGTAGTTCGTTTGCTCAGAGCTTTTCTAATGTCAAGTATCAGTTCCTTAGACCATGAGATTGTGCAACTCCCGGATATCGTAGGAATTCTTTGGGTGTACCAAACGTCACAACGTAACTGGGTGACTATAAAGGTGCACTACAGGTATCTCCGAAAGTGTCTGTTGGGTTGGCACGAATCGAGACTGGGATTTGTCACTCCGTGTAAACGGAGAGGTATCTCTGGGCCCACTCGGTAGGACATCATCATAATGTGCACAGTCTGACCAAGGAGTTGATCACGGGATGATGTGAGTTACGGAACGAGTAAAGAGACTTGCCGGTAACGAGATTGAACAAGGTATAGGGATACCGACGATCGAATCTCGGGCAAGTAACATACCGATAGACAAAGGGAATTGCATACGGGATTGATTGAATCCCCGACATCGTGGTTCATCCGATGAGATCATCGTGGAACATGTGGGAGCCAACATGGGTATCCAGATCCCGCTGTTGGTTATTGACCGGAGAACGTCTCGGTCATGTCTGCATGGTTCCCGAACCCGTAGGGTCTACACGCTTATGGTTCGATGATGCTAGGGTTATAGGGAAAGCATGTACGTGGTTACCGAATGTTGTTCGGAGTCCCGGATGAGACCCCGGACGTCACGAGGAGTTCCGGAATGGTCCGGAGGTAAAGATTTATATATGGGAAGTCCTGTTTTGGTCACCGGAAAAGTTTCGGGTGAAATCGGTAATGTACCGGGACCACCGGGAGGGTCCCGGGGGTCCACCAAGTGGGGCCACCAGCCCCAGAAGGCTGCGTGGGCCAAGTGTGGGAGGGGACCAGCCCCAGGTGGGCTGGTGCGCCCCCCACCAAGGCCCAAGCGCATGGGAGAGTGGGAGGGGGCAAACCCTAGGTCCAGATGGGCCTTAAGGCCCACCCTAGTGGCGCCCCCCCTCTCCTCCCCTTGGCCGCCCCCCTTGGATGGGATCTAGGGCTGGCCGCCTCCTCTTGGGGTGGAAACCCTAATGGGGGCGCAGCCCCCTCCCCCCTATATATAGTTGAGGTTTGGGCTGCCCAAGACACATGAGAACGTCTCTCTTTCGGCGCAGCCATACCCCTCTCCCTCCTCCTCCTCTCCCGCGGTGCTTGGCGAAGCCCTGCAGGATTGCCACGGTCCTCCATCACCACCACGCCGTCGTGCTGCTGCTGGATGGAGTCTTCCCCAACCTCTCCCTCTCTCCTTGCTGGATCAAGGCGTGGGAGACGTCACCGGGCTGCACGTGTGTTGAACGCGGAGGCACCGTTCTTCGGTGTTTAGATCGGAATCAACCGCGATCTGAATCGCTACGAGTACGACTCCCTCATCCGCGTTCTTGCCACGCTTCCGCATCGCGATCTACAAGGGTATGTAGATGCACTCCCCTTCCCCTCCTTGCTAGATTACTCCATAGATTGATCTTGGTGATGCGTAGAAAATTTTGAATTTCTGCTACGTTCCCCAACAAGTACAACATCCCCGACGTTCATCCCGCCTTTGTGATCAACGGGTTCCATTAGAACATGCGCAACCGCAAGATCCGCGAAGAGCTGGCGATGACCAAGGTTAAGGATGTGGCCGAACTCTACGATCTGGCCGACAGGTGCGCCCGGGCTGAAGAGGGAAGGAAGTACCCCGGCGAGGACGCCGGCGCGGAAACCGACTCTACTGATGAATACACCGCCGCCCCGACGAAGAAGGGTGATACGTCTCCAACATATCTATAATTTTTGATTGCTCCATGCTATATTATCTTCTGTTTTGACATTATTGGGCTTTATTATTCACTTTTATATTATTTTTGGGCTAACCTATTAACCGGAGGCCCAACCCAGAATTGTTGTTTTTTGCCTATTTCAGAGTTCCGCAGAAAAAGAATATCAAACGGAGTCCAAACGAAATGAAACCTTCGGCAACGTGATTTTTGGAACGAACAAAATCTAGGAGACTTGGACCCTACGTCAAGCAACCAACTTGGAAGCCACGAGGTAGGGGGCGTGCCTACCCCCCAGGGCGTGCCCTCCACTCTCGTGGGCCCCCTGTTGCTCCACCGACGTACTTCTGCCTCCTATATATACCTACGTACCCCCAGACGATCAGAGACGGAGCCAAAAACCTAATTCCACCGCCGCAACCTTCTGTACCCATGACATCCCATCTTGGGGCCTGTTCCGGAGCTCCGCCGGAGGGGGCGTCCATCACGGAGGGCTTCTACATCAACACCATAGCCTCTCCGATGAAGTGTGAGTAGTTTACCTCAGACCTTCGGGTCTATAGTTATTATCTAGATGGCTTCTTCTCTCTTTTTGGATCTCAATACAATGTTGTCCCCCTCTCTCGTGGAGATCTATTCGATGTAATCTTCTTTTTGCGGTGTGTTTGTTGAGACCGATGAATTGTGGGTTTATGATCATGTTTATCTATGAACAATATTTGAATCTTCTGAATTATTTTATGTATGATTGGTTATCTTTGCAAGTCTCTTCGAATTATTAGTTTGGTTTGGCCTACAAGATTGATCTTTCTTGCAATGGGAGAAGTGCTTAGCTTTGGGTTCAATCTTGCGATGTCCTTTCCCAGTGACAGTAGGGGCAGCAAGGCACGTATTGGATTGTTGCCATCGTGGATAACAAGATGGGGTTTTTATCATATTGCATGAATTTATCCCTCTACATCATGTCATCTTGCTTAAGGCGTTACTCTCTCCTTATGAACTTAATACTCTAGATGCATGTTGGATAGCGGTCGATGTGTGGAGTAATAGTAGTAGATGCAGGTTGGGGTCGGTCTACTTGTCTCGGACGTGATGCCTATATACATGATCATACCTAGATATTCTCATAACTATGCTCAATTCTGTCAATTGCTCAATAGTAATTTGTTCACCCACCGTAAAATACTTATGCTCTTGAGAGAAGGCACTAGTGAAACCTATGGCCCCGGGTCTATCTTCATCATATTAATCTTCCAACACTTAGTTATTTCCTTTGCTTTTATTTTACTTTGCATCTTTATCATAAAAATACCAAAAATATTATCCTATCATATCTATCAGATCTCACTCTCATAAGTGATGGTGTAGGGATTGACAACCCCTTATCGCATTGGTTGCGAGGATTTATTTGTTTTGTGTAGGTGTGAGGGACTCACGCGTAGCCTCCTACTGGATTGATACCTTGGTTCTCAAAAACTGAGGGAAATACTGACGCTACTTTGCTGCATCACCCTTTCCTCTTCAAGGGAAAACCAACGCAGTTCTCAAGAGGTAGCAAGAAGGATTTGTGGCGCCGTTGCCGGGGATGTCTACGCATGTAACATCCCAAAATTCTAAATTTTGGAATGTTATATTAAATAAATATTTATGCTTGTTTGTTTGATTGTTGTGTGACTGATTGTGTGAAATTGAGTGAAATTTGAAATTTTTGAAAGTTGAATGAGAGGGAATGAAATGACTTTCCCAAACTTTCACCCTTGCATTTATGATCTCCATGAATTCAAATTATTTCATCACAAAACCCTAGAGTGAAGATGATATGACTTCTTCCATTTAAATAAATGAAAAAAAAGTTTTGAAAAGATTTGAATTCCATTTGGAAATATTTCAAATTCGAAAACTTTATGCAACTCAATGATTTTCAGGAGAGAAGATAAAATGACTTCTTCAATTATATGAAATATGAGTTGGAAGTTAAAAAGAATCAAATTGAAAGTCATTTGAAAGTATTTTGAAACTCCCTTTCAAATTTGGAATTATTTGGATTTTATTCAAAATTATTTTTCTCCTAAAAATAAATAAATGGAAATAAGGGTAAAATGATTCCCTTTAATGGAAAATTAGGAGAAAATAATTTTGAAATAATTTTGGTATTTTAAAAATGATTTTTGTTGAGTTTTATTGCAATAGTAGCACTGTTTGCCTTTTTTTAGTATTTTATTTGAACCTGGAAAATAGTTCATGTTTTAGGAAATGTTTTTCTGAAAATTTTGATATATTATATGCCTATATACTTTTTATTATTATTTGTTGTTTCTTTTTATTTTGTTGTCTGTGAAAAGAATAAAAAGAAAATCCTCGAACAGTACCAGGCCGAAGCCCAGCACTGTTCCTCTCTCTCTCTTCCCGCACCGCACGGCCCACTGGCCTTTCAGCCCACAGCTGCGCGCACGCCCGAAACGCCTCCGCCTCGGTCGCCCGCTCCTCTCTCTCTCGCCCTTGTGCCACTGACCGCTGGGCCCCACTGCCCGATCGCCCTCGCCCGCCGTCTTCTTCCTCCCCACGCCAAGTCGCGCCGCCGCCGCCGGAATCCCGATCTTCTCGGGATCACGAATCCCCTCGCCCCCTCCTCCAAGAACTCCTCCCCCTATAAATACCCCTCTCCCTCGACCCGTTCCCCTCCTTTCCCCTCACCGAAACCCCTTGCCTCGCCCGTAATCTCTCGCCGGAGCCGAGCACCGCCACCGCACCATTGATGCCCTAGAGCCCGCCTCCGACCTCCCCGAGACCCGCAGCCACCACCATCGTGATCCCCTCCCTCGACTACACCTTCCCAACAACTCGCCTGAGCCGCAAAACCACCGGATTGCCATCGTCGTTGATCACCGACGCCATCCGCCGCCTCGAGCTCGCCATCAACCACCTCCGACCATCTCCTCCGACTCCACGACCACTGTTGGACTCGTCGTCGCCCGCTACATCGCGCCGACCCATCCACCTTCATCACGGACGACCGGAGCGCCACCGCCACCGACTTCCGAGCCGCCACCGCCGACGACGACCGCGTCGGAGATGCCACCACCGCTGTAAGCAACCTCCACCGTCCGATCTGTTATTGACGGCATAGATTAGATCTAACGAACGTTTACGTTTTTTTTAATTAGATCGGTTTAGTTCCGGTTTTTATTCGGTTTAGATCGGTTCAAGTCTAGTCGGTTTAGCCAACCGGTCTTTCTGTTTTAGCCCGTACACGTTTGTGTTATTTTACGACCGAGCGCTAGATAGTTCAGATCGCCCACCTCCCTGGCCCGATAGCAGTAGGCCACGTAGCTAGTGGCCGATTTTTTTTGTTTTGATTTTTCGTTTCTGTTTTAAAAACAGAATAGTTCTGATTCTATATTGCTTATAACTTTTATGTTTTAGATCCAAATTTAGTGTTTCTTTTTGCATTAGTTTTATAATTTCTTGAAGTTTCTGCTAGTGCAATTGGATTTCATATTTGAGTTGTTTAAAATTGAATTTGATGAAATTTGTTCAAATCACCAATTTGGTCGTATCTTGGGTTTTATAAAATATTTTTGATTGATTCTTTTTGCTACTGTTTTGTTATAGTTTTGTCTATCCAGTAGCATATAGTGATTTATTTTTAGTTTATTTTAAATTAATGTTTTAGCAAAACAGTACTGTTTTAGTTATAGTGTTGTTTTAGTCTTTTCTTTATTGTTTTTATTAGTTTTAAATTATTTCTTTTTGTCACTTTTGACAAATTTAGTTTTGTTTCTGTTTGTCAACCAAAGAAAATTTTATTTTTATTTCAAAAAATTATTTTATTTAGTTTTGTATGAAAACTTGTTTAGGTCATAGTTACTGTTTCATAAAAGCTTTTTATTTGTTTCTTTTTGCAAATAAAATTTTATGAAAAATACCTTCTGTTAACTTAGTTTTTTTACTTTGTATTTTCTGTTAATTTATAAGTTTAGTGTTTTAATTGTTGTTAAGTTTTTACTTAGGACAAAACTATTTTGTGTTATGTCTTAGAGTTTTCTTTATTAGTTTTGTTGTGTAGTTGTCCTTTGTTCTTATTCGGTGTCCCTTGTTGTTTTGCAATTTATTTGTTGGTTTCATTATGAGTGTTAGAATTGTTTGCTAGTATGTTTGCTTATATGAATGCTATGTTTGACTATATAGATTTTCAACGGAGTGACGAATAGTTCTACCAAGTCATTATTCTGAGAGCTTTGTTATCTTCATCAAGTAATACCAGGCAAGTTCACTTTGACCATGTTTTTCATACCTATGTTTTTATTGCATTTAGTGTCATCTTTGCAACAATCCCTCCAGTAGTGATATTGAATTCTTGTAGTTGAGTAGTATGCATGAGGTAGGAACCCATCACCCTGTTACCAAGCCCGGGACGTTATTTATTTTAATGCTACGCTATAGTAGACGGGGTTTGGTATGAGTGCACGAGAGTGGTGTGAAGAAGGAGGACTCTACGTCAATGACGACAACTCCATGATGGCATATGCAAGGACTGCATCTTCAAGGCCTCAAGACTTCAAGACTCGAGACAAGAATTCAATACACACTACTGGGTGAAGGACGGTTGACGGGCACCCTGGAGAAACCAGTGGATGGCCGGGATGCATGGAGAAGCGCCATGACATCTTGCGGAAAGCTTCACCCAGACTCAAAGAGACGGAAGAATACTTCATGCCCGGAAGCTTACCTGTGCAACCGCAAGTCACTATGGGCTCTGGCTTGGTTGACCTTAGTTGTGACTCTGGCTGGGACGGTGCTAGCAGATGTAGAACTACGGTAGGATTGGATGAGCACCGGACAGTGGTCAGAGGAACTCTTTGGAAGACCATGTTTCGGTCATCTTGTTCTCAAACACCCTGAAGTGCGAGAACGTAAAAAGAGGGATCGAATCTTGCGGGTAAAGTGTACAAACCTCTGCAGAGGGTTTAAACCTAATCGATTAGCCGTGTCCCCGGTTACGGACAATTTGAGCCTCTGGACTTGGATCTATCTCGGAACTCTCAACACCGGACTGATAACATAATTGTGGGCAACTTATGATGATTTGGGCCATGAGACATCGGTTGGCGGAACCATGTCATGATAGGAAACTCCGTAGTATAGACTCCTGAATTTCTTTGATGTAGGGAAAATAAAACCAGCTTTTATGCAAAACAAAACTCAGATACAGAGCCACAAAGCCATATTGCATATAGTATAGTTTTATCATCTGTTTTCTCATGTTGTGATCTTGCCGGTACATTTAATGTACTGACCTACACGGCTGCAACGTATCATGTTGCAGATACTTTCTTCCAATGAGTAAGAGTACGGTACAGGGTTACGGTCTACACTCAACCTGCCGATGGTGTTGATGGGACTCCACACCCGACTATTTGTTTCCGCTGTGACTTATGAGGTATATATCAGTTTTACAATATTTATATATGTGATTGCACTTTGATATATACATTGATGTACTGTGTGTGCCAGCATACTGATCCAGCGATGGCACAGAAACACAGAGACTTGACCGTCTGAGGTCGGGTCGCTACAGATATGGTATCAGAGCACATAGGACGTGGCCCTAGAAATCGGAAAGCCCCTAGGATAGGAAATCTCTAAAACTTTATTTTCAAAAATACCCTTACTTCTAATATTTTCATGATTTTATCAAATATCTCTCTTACCTCAAATAGTTAGAATATACCCTTTCCTTTTGACCACACGGAGGATCAACTGAAGTCGCTCCAAGAAGGATAAGATATCGGACAACCGATGACCTCTTCAGAGTAAAGAAGATTTCACGATACATTTTGAAGAAAGAAGCTATAATAGTTGAAGACTGCGAAGACTTGAAGAATTGGAGAATCTGAAGAATTATTTGACCTTTAGAAGACCAAATCCCTGTTATATACTTACGTTAGATGCAACGATTTGTGAGCTGTCAGTTGTGTGATGTTTCTCGACAGCCACAAATAAAATCCATTTTCAAAATTATTGTTTGTGTTGTGTGTATCTATCTCTATCTCTCTTATCTCACCCCAACGCCCTTGGACCCAATAGATGAGGAAGGAAGATGGACGGGTATTCTCTGGACCGATGATTCAGTTGGAGGCAGAGCTATGGATTCAAAACATGGAGGATCACTTCAGGAAAATTTGATTGCAAGGAAGTATGAGGTTCAATATGCTCTTCGGTACTTTATAGAAAGTGCTGCAACCTGGTGGAAAATGCATCATGCCATACAGGGATGTAACGGAGCAAGAACTTGGGAGGAATTCAAGAAGACTCTGTTAAGATCTCGTCTTATCCGGAAGCACCATGATAACCCAAAGAAGAAACCTTGTACATGCAAGATTTGCAGAGAAATAGGACACACCCAGGAGGAACACAAGGATGGATGCCCTCATTGTGAGGAGAATCACCCAGCTGAAGAATGCCCGACTGGGCAAGTTACTTGTTTCCTGTGTGAAGGAACTACACACTACCCTGGTCAGTGTCATATTTACCCCAAGGTACAAGAAATTACTAAGCAGCAGAAGAAAGCAATTAAAGAAGCCCTCAGGGAAAGTTTGAAAGAACCTGTGATGAAGGAAGATGTTGACGACCCTAATGGAGAAGGCCTAAACAGATTTTACTCCAATGCCTGCTATTCATGTGGGAGAGAAGGACATTATTCTCAGTATTGCACGAAGGAAGCCAAGAGTATCTCAGAGATTTCCCGACAGCAGAAGTGAAGTTTGACCCTCAGGAAATAGAATCTCTGATCATTACGGAGAAATCCAGGAAGAGAAAACGAAGGCAACCCCAGAACAACCCAACTTCTGCAAAGAAGGACCTGAGTCATATCACTTGTTACAGGTGCAAGGATTTAGGTCACTATGCCAATAAATGTCCAGAGAAGAAGCCTAGAATCCAAGGAGCCTACATAATCACAAAGAAGCCCCGACATCGAGTCATTTGTTTTCGCTGCAAGGAAGCAGGACATTTTTCTAGGGAATGTTCAAATCAGAAGAAAGCTGGAGCTGAGTAGTTGAGATTTTGATATGGATAATAAGAGTGGTAGAAAGCAATCTTATTTTCATAAGTTCGATGAGTTGAGTTATGTAATGGGTGCTCAGAGATTGTAATGAATTCATGAAATCAATAAAGTTAATGTGTTATGATTTCATATGTTGTATTATGTGAGTTTTTACTCTATGAACAAAGATTTTGGACCAGTTTCGAGGATATGAGAAATATGGTCTATGGATGGATTTGTGAATTTCATTTAAGGGTGGTAGTACCCTGTGAAGAACACTTGACCCATGGAAAGGATAATGATATTTCAGGGAGTGAAGTTTGGACAAATAGGTATGAGTTTTGTTTCGATATATTGGTTACCCCAAGAATATGAAGGAATGAAGCAATATTGGAATTTAAGGAGGTGTAATGTTGGAATATGGAACAATTGTAACTCCAAGGATGAGTTGTACAAGTGTTGAAGTGGGCCATAACCCCAGGCCCAGGATTTGAAAAGGAACAGACGTAACTTTGATGAAGGAAGAAAATTGGATATGATTCCATCAGCAGACATTTCCTTAGGAGGTTACGAAAACCCAAGAGTTGTGAAGAACGATAGATGTTTCATTCAGCTTGTAGAATCAATGGAATTATCCGAACTAAGTTCGTCGACAAGAGAAATTCTGCAATGCTTGTGAGAATTCCCGAGTGTTAGAAATGCGAGATTCGCTAAACCTTATACAGAGTAATGATTTGGGTGCGGAATGGATTGATCACCATACCGACTTACTCTGGTCATTCGCTCTTGCTATTTGGAATGGTAAATCCGAGTGACTTACCCATAGTAGAGAGACGACGATATCAAACCTTGTTTAAACCATAGAATGCTAGAACGATGGACCCCTATATAGGCAACCGTTGCCAATCGTATGATATACGGTGAGATTCAACCCAGACCCTTTTCTGCAGGAGAAACCATTAATTGTTGACCACCATGAGATTTCGCTAATTAATTAGAATTGGCGACAGACCTGTCAGATATGAAGACCCAGTCTCGGAAGAACCTCACCAGGATGAAAGGACACGAGTTTGAGGAAAAGGTTATGCCCTACTGGAAGAGCCCCAGTGTAGGAGTTACTCCGAAGATGTGAGAAGACCGATGGTGTCCACACTGTACATAAGATCTGTTGGAACCATAACCCTGTTTTTAAGTGTGGTAGCACACTAGACCTTTCCGATTGATGGATTTGCTAGAAGACCCCCAAACCCTAACCTTTCTTGCTAGCCTCTTCGAATCTCGAGGACGAGATTCATTTTAAGTGTGGTAGGTTTGTAACATCCCAAAATTCTAAATTTTGGAATGTTATATTAAATAAATATTTATGCTTGTTTGTTTGATTGTTGTGTGACTGATTGTGTGAAATTGAGTGAAATTTGAAATTTTTGAAAGTTGAATGAGAGGGAATGAAATGACTTTCCCAAACTTTCACCCTTGCATTTATGATCTCCATGAATTCAAATTATTTCATCACAAAACCCTAGAGTGAAGATGATATGACTTCTTCCATTTAAATAAATGAAAACAAAGTTTTGAAAAGATTTGAATTCCATTTGGAAATATTTCAAATTCGAAAACTTTATGCAACTCAATGATTTTCAGGAGAGAAGATAAAATGACTTCTTCAATTATATGAAAAATGAGTTGGAAGTTAAAAAGAATCAAATTGAAAGTCATTTGAAAGTATTTTGAAACTCCCTTTCAAATTTGGAATTATTTGGATTTTATTCAAAATTATTTTTCTCCTAAAAATAAATAAATGGAAATAAGGGTAAAATGATTCCCTTTAATGGAAAATTAGGAGAAAATAATTTTGAAGTAATTTTGGTATTTTAAAAATGATTTTTGTTGAGTTTTATTGCAATAGTAGCACTGTTTGCCTTTTTTTAGTATTTTATTTGAACCTGGAAAATAGTTCATGTTTTAGGAAATGTTTTTCTGAAAATTTTGATATATTATATGCCTATATACTTTTTATTATTATTTGTTGTTTCTTTTTATTTTGTTGTCTGTGAAAAGAATAAAAAGAAAATCCTCGAACAGTACCAGGCCGAAGCCCAGCACTGTTCCTCTCTCTCTCTTCCCGCACCGCACGGCCCACCGGCCTTTCAGCCCACAGCTGCGCGCACGCCCGAAACGCCTCCGCCTCGGTCGCCCGCTCCTCTCTCTCTCGCCCTTGTGCCACTGACCGCTGGGCCCCACTGCCCGATCGCCCTCGCCCGCCGTCTTCTTCCTCCCCACGCCAAGTCGCGCCGCCGCCGCCGGAATCCCGATCTTCTCGGGATCACGAATCCCCTCGCCCCCTCCTCCAACAACTCCTCCCCGTATAAATACCCCTCTCCCTCGACCCGTTCCCCTCCTTTCCCCTCACCGAAACCCCTTGCCTCGCCCGTAATCTCTCGCCGGAGCCGAGCACCGCCACCGCACCATTGATGCCCTAGAGCCCGCCTCCGACCTCCCCGAGACCCGCAGCCACCACCATCGTGATCCCCTCCCTCGACTACACCTTCCCGACAACTCGCCTGAGCCGCAAAACCACCGGATTGCCATCGTCGTTGATCACCGACGCCATCCGCCGCCTCGAGCTCGCCGTCAACCACCTCCGACCATCTCCTCCGACTCCACGACCACCGTTGGACTCGTCGTCGCCCGCTACATCGCGCCGACCCCTCCACCTTCACCGCGGACGACCGGAGCGCCACCGCCACCGACGTCCGAGCCGCCACCGCCGACGACAACCTCGTCGGAGACGCCACCACCGCTGTAAGCAACCTCCACCGTCCGATCTGTTATTGACGGCATAGATTAGATCTAACGAACGGTTACGTTTTTTTTAATTAGATCGGTTTAGTTCCGGTTTGTTACGGTTTTTATTCGGTTTAGATCGGTTCAAGTCTAGTCGGTTTAGCCAACCGGTCTTTCTGTTTTAGCCCGTACACGTTTGTGTTATTTTACGACCGAGCGCTAGATAGTTCAGATCGCCCACCTCCCTGGCCCGATAGCAGTAGGCCACGTAGCTAGTGGCCGATTTTTTTTGTTTTGATTTTTCGTTTCTGTTTTAAAAACAGAATAGTTCTGATTCTATATTGCTTATAACTTTTATGTTTTAGATCCAAATTTAGTGTTTCTTTTTGCATTAGTTTTATAATTTCTTGAAGTTTCTGCTAGTGCAATTGGATTTCATATTTGAGTTGTTTAAAATTGAATTTGATGAAATTTGTTCAAATCACCAATTTGGTCGTATCTTGGGTTTTATAAAATATTTTTGATTGATTCTTTTTGCTACTGTTTTGTTATAGTTTTTACTTAGGACAAAACTATTTTGTGTTATGTCTTAGAGTTTTCTTTATTAGTTTTGTTGTGTAGTTGTCCTTTGTTCTTATTCGGTGTCCCTTGTTGTTTTGCAATTTATTTGTTGGTTTCATTATGAGTGTTAGAATTGTTTGCTAGTATGTTTGCTTATATGAATGCTATGTTTGACTATATAGATTTTCAACGGAGTGACGAATAGTTCTACCAAGTCATTATTCTGAGAGCTTTGTTATCTTCATCAAGTAATACCAGGCAAGTTCAATTTGACCATGTTTTTCATGCCTATGTTTTTATTGCATTTAGTGTCACCATCCATAATCCCTCCAGTAGTTATATTGACTTCTTGTAGTTGAGTAGAATGCATGAGGTAGGAACCCATCTTCCTGTTATCAAGCCCGGGACGTATATAGTTTTAATGCTACGCTATTGTAGACGGGGTTTGGTATGAGTGCTCGGGAGTGGTGTGAAGGACTCTACGTCAATGACGACAACTCCATGATGGCATATGCAAGGACTGCATCTTCAAGGCCTCAAGACTTCAAGACTCGAGACAAGAATTCAATACACACTACTGGGTGAAGGACGGTTGACGGGCACCCTGGAGAAACCAGTGGATGGCCGGGATGCATGGAGAAGCGCCATGACATCTTGCGGAAAGCTTCACCCAGACTCAAAGAGACGGAAGAATACTTCATGCCCGGAAGCTTACCTGTGCAACCGCAAGTCACTATGGGCTCTGGCTTGGTTGACCTTAGTTGTGACTCTGGCTGGGACGGTGCTAGCAGATGTAGAACTACGGTAGGATTGGATGAGCACCGGACAGTGGTCAGAGGAACTCTTTGGAAGACCATGTTTTGGTCATCTTGTTCTCAAACACCCTGAAGTGCGAGAACGTAAAAAGAGGGATCGAATCTTGCGGGTAAAGTGTACAAACCTCTGCAGAGGGTTAAACCCTAATCGATTAGCCGTGTCCCCGGTTATGTACAATTTGAGCCTCTGGACTTGGATCTATCTCAGAACTCTCAACACCGGACTGATAACATAATTGTGGGCAACTTATGATGATTTTGGACTATGAGACATCGGTTGGCGGAACCATGTCACGATAGAAAACTCTGTAGTACAGACTCCTGATATTCCTTTGATGTAGGGAAAATAAAACCAGCTTTTATGCAAAACAAAACTTAGATACACAGCCACAAAGCCATATTGCATATAGTATAGTTTTATCATCTGTTTTCTCATGTTGTGATCTTGCCGGTACATTCAATGTACTGACCTACACGGCTGCAACGTATCATGTTGCAGATACTTTCTTCCAACGAGTAAGAGTACGGTACAGGGTTACGGTCTAAACTCAACCTGCCGATGGCGTTGATGGGACTCCACACCCGACTATTTGTTTCCGCTGTGACTTATGAGGTATATATCAGTTTTACGTTATTTATACATGTGATTGCACTTTGATATATACATTGATGTACTGTGTGTGCCAGCATACTGATCCAGGGATGGCACAGAAACACAGAGACTTGACCGTCTGAGGTCGGGTCGCTACAAGGCAAAAGTCAACATACCAAGTACCCATCACAAACCCTTATCTCCCGCATTACATTATTTGCCATTTGCCTCTCTTTTCCTCTCCCCCACTTCACCCTTGCCGTTTTATTCGCTCTCTCCTTTTCCATTCGCCTCTTTTTTGTGTGCTTCTTGTTTTATTGTGTTGCCATGTGCCTTCTATATGCTTGCATCTTCGCTTGCTGAAAATCTATTGATATGGATCCACTTAAAGTGTTCTACTGGGATGATCTTTGATCCTTATGCGCTCGAGCTGAAACCCCAACTAGCCTAGTTGATGGGAAATCTTTAGATGAGCATGCTCATTTTGTGCGTCATTGTTTATCTGAAAAAGAGAAGCTCTTATGGTATCATATAAATAGTTTGCTATGCTATGCTTGGAATCTTTGTGAAATTTGTGATTTGACTTGTTGCTCTAAGAACCCTAAAAAACACCTTCCCTACTTATGTGAGTTCAATGATAACAAAATCTTATCTTCTTATGCAAAGGGTGTTTATAGTTACTATGATATCGAACAAATTGAAGAATTTGTCGTTTTTAAGGGTGCTATGCTGGGACAGACCTGTAGGTGAGCACAAGCACAGCCAGCCTTCCACCTCTTTATACTTATGTTTAGCAGTGTACCTGGTCTTACTTCTTTGAAGTTTCTTCTTTAATTGAAAAGTATGATTTTACTCTCAACAAATCTGAAAATTCCGTCATACTTAAATATTGCAATCAATACTTTGCTCATAATGTCTATGTCCAAGAATTTATTGAGAGAATGACCGTTGCTTTGGAAGAAAATAATGATATGCATGAATCTATAGATATTGATGATTCCGATGATTTGGTTGAAATATCCCTTGATGAACATGATGCTTGCTATTCTTGTGCCCATGATGCCAATATTTATGAAGCCGAATTTGCTATAGTTCCTTATGTTAAAAATGAGATCGTTGCTATTGCCCCCATGCTTGATAGTTCCTCGACGAAAAGCATGATTTCAATGATTTTACTATAAATTCTCTTGATGTCAATTGTGCTAATAATATGCAAAACCCTAAGCTTGGGGATGCTAGTTTTGCTATGTCTACTACTTGTTGCAATGATCATGATTGGGGTGATTCTTCTTATGATCTTGAAAATTTATTTAATCCCCATGATGAATATGAGATTGATAATATTGTTTGCAACAATATTGAAAGTGGGTTTGGAAGAGTGTCAACCTTAGATCCCACATATTTGGAGAATATTCAATCTTATGCAATTTTTGATAAAATTAGGTTTGGAGAGGTCATGACTTTAGTTAATGTTAATCCCACTATTTCGGAAGAGTGTCAACTTTGCATGCATGTGGATCGTGTTGAAAATATTTTATATGATAGCTATATTATTGAATTTTCTTATGATCCCACATTTAATTATTATGAGATAGGAAAATATGGTTGTAGAAATTTTCATGTTACAAAATTACCTCTCGTTATGTTGAGATTGCTATTGTTTCTCTCTTTTTCCTTGCATATGTTAGGATTTGCTTGCCTTGATAATTTGTTTGCCTATAAGATGCCTATGCATAGGAAGTATATTAGACTTATATGTGATTTTCACATGCTTTATGATGCTCTCTTTGTGTTTCAATTATTATCTTTTATATGAGCATCATCGAAATCTCAATGCCTAGCTAGGGGCGTTAAACGATAGCGCTTGTTGGGAGGCAACCCAATATTATTTTTAGTTTTTTTATTTTTGCTTCTATTTAGGAATAAATATTTGTTTTAGCATCTGGTTAGATGTGTTTTTATGTTTTAATTAGTTTTTGTGACAAGTTAAACCTATAGGATCTTCTTGGATGATAGTTATTTGATCTTGAAAAAATTTCCAGAAACTTTCCGTTCACGAAAATAATTGTTAAAAATCACCATAACGTGATAAAATATTGATTCCAATTGCTGCTGATCAATAGAGAAATTGCCTAGGTCGTCATATTTTGGCTGAGTTTTTGGAGTTCAGAAGTTTGCGTTAGTTACAGATTACTACAGACTGTTATGATTTTGATAGATTCTATTTTTCGTGTGTTGTTTGCTTATTTTGATGAATCTATGGCTAGTAAAATAGTTTATAAACTATAGAGAAGTTGGAATACAGTAGGTTTAAAAACCAATATAAATAAAGAATGAGTTCATTACAGTACCTTGAAGTGGTCTTTTGTTTTATTTTGCTAACGGAGCTCACGAGATTTTCTGTTGAGTTTTGTGTTGTGAAGTTTTCAAGTTTTGGGTGAAAGATTTGATGGATTATGGAACAAGGAGTGGCAAGAGCCTAAGCTTGGCGATGCCCATGGCACCCCCAAGATAATCTAAGGACACCAAAAAGCCAAAGCTTGGGGATGCCCCGGAAGGCATCCCCTCTTTCGTCTACTTCCATCGGTAACTTTACTTGGAGCTATATTTTTATTCACCACATGATATGTGTTTCGCTTGGAGCATCTTGTATGATTTGAGTCTTTGATTTTCAGTTTACCACAATCATCCTTGCTGTACACACCTTTTGAGAGAGACACACATGATTCGGAAATTATTAGAATACTCTATGTGCTTCACTTATATCTTTTGAGTTATATAGTTTTGCTCTAGTACTTCACTTATATCTTTTAGAGCACGGTGGTGGATTTGTTTTATAGAAACTATTGATCTCTCATGCTTCACATAGATTATTTTGAGAGTCTTAAATAGCATGGTAATATGCTTAAACAATCTAAATATGCTAGGTATTCAAGATTAGTAAAAACTTTCTTATGGGTGTTTTGAATACTAAGAGAAGTTTGGTGCTTGATGATTGTTTTGACATATGGAGGTAGTGATATTAAAGTAGTGCTAGTTGAGTAGTTGTGAATTTGAGAAATGCTTGTGTTGAATTTTGCAAGTCCCGTAGCATGCACGTTATGCAACAAATTTGAAACATGAGGTGTTCTTTGATTGTCCTCCTTATGAGTGGCGGTCGGGGACGAGCGATGGTCTTTTCTTACCAATCTATCCCTCTAGGAGCATGCGCGCAGTGCTTGGTTTTGGATGACTTGTAGATTTTTGCAATAAGTATGTGAGTTCTTTATGACTAATGTTGAGTCCATGGATTATACGCACTCTCACCCTTCCATCATTGCTAGCTCTTCGGTACCGTGCATTGCCCTTTCTCACATTGAAAGTTGGTGCAAACTTCGCCGGTGCATCCAAACCCCGTGATATGATATATTGCCATGCAACTTTCCACCATTCCGTTTATCATGACACGTTCATCATTGTCATATTGCCTAGCATGATCATGTAGTTGGGATAGTATTTGTGGCAAAGCCACCGTTCATAATTCTTTCATACATGTCACTCTTGGTTCATTGCATATCCTGGTACACCACCGGAGGCATTCATATAGTTGTAAATAAATAGAAGTGTGATGATCATCATTTTCTAGAGCATTGTCCCAAGTGAGGAATAAAAAAAAGAGAGAAAGGCCATGAAAAAGAGAAGGCCCAAAAAAATAAAGAAAAAAATGAGAGAGAAAGAGAGAAGGGACAATGTTACTATCCTTTACCACACTTATGCTTCAAAGTAGCAACATAATCTTCATGATAGAGAGTCTCCTGTTTTATCACTTTCATATACTAGTGGGAATTTTTCATTATAGAACTTGGCTTGTATATTCCAACAATGGGCCTCCTCAAGTGCCCTAGGTCCTCGTTAGCAAACAAGTTTGATGCACACCCACTTAGTTTCTCTTGTTGAGCTTTCATATATTTATAGCTCTAGTGCATCTGTTGCATGGCAATCCCTACTCCTTGCATTAACATCAATCGATGGGCATCTCCATAGCTCATTGATTAGCCTCGTTGATGTCAGACTTTCTCCTTTTTTGTCTTCTCCACATAACCCCCATCATCATATTCTATTCCACCCATAGTGCTATGTCCATGGCTCGCGCTCATGTATTGCGTGAAAGTTTATAGGTTTGAGATTACTAAAGTATGAAACAATTGCTTGGCTTGTCATCGGGGTTGTGCATGATGAGAGCATTCTTGTGTGACGAAAATGGAGCATGACTAAACTATATGATTTTGTAGGGATGAACTTTCTTTGGCCATGTTATTTTGAGAAGACATAATTGCTTAGTTAGTATGCTTGAAGTATTACTATTTCTATGTCAATATGAACTTTTATCTTGAATCTTTCGGATCTGAATATTCATACCACAATTAAGAAGAATTACATTGAAATGATGCCTAGTAGCACTCCGCATCAAAAATTCTGTTTTTATCATTTACCTACTCGAGGACGAGCGGGAATTAAGCTTGGGGATGCTTGATACGTCTCCAACGTATCTAGAATTTTTGATTGTTCCATGCTATATTATCTTCTGTTTTGGACATTATTGGGCTTTATTATTCACTTTTATATTATTTTTGGGACTAACCTATTAACCGGAGGCCCAGCCCAGAATTGCCGTTTTTTGCCTATTTCAGAGTTTCGCAGAAAAAGAATATCAAATGGAGTCCAAACGGAATGAAACCTTTGGGAACGTGATTTTTGGAACGAACAAGATCCAGGAGAATTGGACCCTACGTCAAGCAACCAACAGGGAAGCCACAAGGTAGGGGGGCGCGCCCTCCACCCTCGTGGGCCCCCTGTTGCTCCACCGACGTACTTCTTCCTCCTATATATACATACGTACCCCCAAACGATAAGAGCCAGAGCCAAAAACCTAATTCCACCGCCGCAACCTTCTGTACCCATGAGATCCCATCTTGGGGCCTGTTCCGGAGCTCCGCCGGAGGGGGCATCCATCACGGAGGGCTTCTACATCAACACCATAGCCTCTCCGATGAAGTGTGAGTAGTTTACCTCCGACCCTCGGGTCCATAGTTATTAGCTAGATGGCTTCTTCTCTCTTTTTGGATCTCAATACACTGTTCTCCCCCTCTCTCGTGGAGATCTATTCGATGTAATCTTCTTTTTGCAGTGTGTTTGTTGAGACCGATGAATTGTAGGTTTATGATCAAGTTTATCTATGAACAATATTTGAATCTTTTGAATTATTTTATGTATGATTGGTTATCTTTGCAAGTCTCTTCGAATTATCAGTTTGGTTTGGCCTATTAGATTGATCTTTCTTGCACTGGGAGAAGTGCTCAGCTTTGGGTTCAATCTTGCGGTGTACTTTCCCAGTTACAGTAGGGGCAGCAAGGCACATATTGTATTGTTGCCATCGAGGATAACAAGATGGGGTTTTTATCATATTGCATGAATTTATCCCTCTACATCATGTCATCTTGCTTAAGGCGTTACTCTCTCCTTATGAACTTAATACTCTAGATGCATGCTGGATAGCGGTCGAGATGTGGAGTAATAGTAGTAGATGCAGGCAGGAGTCGGTCTACTTGTCTCGGACGTGATGCCTATATACATGATCATACCTAGATATTCTCATAACTATGCTCAATTCTGTCAATTGCTCAACAATAATTTGTTCACCCACCGTAAAATACTTATGCTCTTGAGAGAAGCCACTAGTGAAACCTATGGCCCCCGGGTCTATCTTCATCATATTAATCTTCCAACACTTAGTTATTTCCTTTGCTTTTTACTTTGCTTTTATTTTACTTTGCATGTTTATCATAAAAATACCAAAAATATTATCCTATCATATCTATCAGATCTCACTCTCGTAAGTGACCGTGTAGGGATTGACAACCCCTTGTCGCGTTGGTTGCGAGGATTTATTTGTTTTGTGTAGGTGCGAGGGACTCGCGCGTAGCCTCCTACTGGATTGATACCTTGGTTCCCAAAAATGGAGGGAAATACTTACGCTACTTTGCTGCATCACCCTTTCCTCTTCAAGGGAAAACCAACGCAGTGCTCAAGAGGTAGCAAAGGGCCGGCGTCGCAACAGGAAATGCAAGGGCAAGACCGTGCTTGCCGTTGAAGGGTCTGACGACACTGGCGCTGCCAAGAAGGTCAGGGCAGAAGACCCTGGCAAGGAGATTGCTGGGTGCGTCGCCTGCCAGGCCTTAGCAGCTGCCGACAAACCAGGGGGCTCCGACAAGCAGTACTGCAAGATCCACCGCACCAAAGGCCACGACCTCCAGAACTGCCGGCAAGTCGAGCTGCTTGCTGAAAAGCAAAAGGCCGAGTATGAGAGGCGGGACAACAAGAAGGGCCAGGACGGTGCCGATGGCTCCAGCAAGAAGCATGGCGGCCAAGGAGGCCGCCACGACAAGGACAACCAGCAAGATAGGCCTGCCCGGGGCCGTGACAATAAGCAAGAAGACGATGATCATGATGAGGACGGCGAGTCCGGCGAGCAAGTGTTCAGAAGACCACAGAGGCCATGTGCGTCGATGCTGGTGCCTCGCTGCATACTTCTCACCGCCAGCTCAAGCAGTGGGCGCATGACATTACAGCAGCGGAGCCGTCGTTCGACGCTCAGAAGCCGTTGAAGTGGTCCAGCACGCCCCTCATCTTTGACACCGAGGACCACCCTTACCGCACAACCGTGGTCGGGGGTTTGCCGTTCTTGGTCTCCCCAACGATACACAACCTCAAGGTGAACAAGATGTTGGTCGACAGCGGGGCCGTCCTGAACATGATCTCGCCCGTCGTGATCAAAAGGCTGCAAATCCCTGATGGAGACCTCGAGGAAACGGGCACGTTTCAAGGGGTCAATCCAGGGAGGAGCCAGCCGAAGGGGAAGGTCACGCTGCCCGTGACGTTTGGAGGGGAGTTGAACCATAGGACGGAGAGGATCTTCTTCGACGTGGCCGAGATCCCCTTGCCCTACAACGGGATCCTCGGCCGCCCGACACTAGCCAAGTTCATGGCGGCGTTGCACTATGCCTACAACATGCTAAAGATGCCCGGGCCGTTGACTATCATCTCCGTCCCCTCCGATAAGAAGGACGCGCTGATTTGCGCCGACCAACTCTACCGGGAAGCAGTTGCAGCAGCTGCTGCCAAGGCACTTGCTCCTGCCGCTGAAGCCCCGGGAGGGAAGAAGAAGCCCGGCAAGACATCTCGCACCCACTCCGGCAAGCGCACCTCCTCGGAGTGGTGTGCTACCGTCGAGGACGTGCCAGAGAGCTCTACGGCAAGAGCAAGAAATCCAGAGGTGAGCCACCGCAGACCAAGAAGGTGTCCGCCAGAGAGGATGGCACAGGAGGGGCTTTCACCATAGGCTCCACCCTCGACAGCAAATAGGAAGGCACGCTCGTCACCTTCCTGCGGGCGAATGTCGACGTGTTTGCATGGGAAGCATCCGACATCCCCGGTGTTCCCAGGGACGTGATTGAGCACCACCTAGCTGTCTGTCCTCATGCGCGGCCCGTCAAGCAGAAGGTCAGAAAGTAGGCTCTGGAGAGGCAGGAGTTCATCACAGAGGATATCAGGAAGTTGGAAGCAGCGGGTTTGGTGAGAGGAGTGCTCCATCCGACGTGGTTGGCCAATCCGGTAGTGGTGCGCAAGGCAAATGGGAAGTGGAGGCTGTGTATTGACTACACAGACATCAATAATGCTTGTCCTAAAGACCCCTTCCCGTTGCCGCACATCGACCAGATTGTCGACTCCACGGCCGGGTGTGATCTGCTGTCATTCCTCGACGCCTACTCGGGCTACCACCAAATCTTCATGGCGAGAGAAGATGAAGAGAAGGCAGCATTCATCACCCCATGTGGTACATATTGCTTTTTATGGATGCCTTTCGGGTTGAAGAATGCTGGCTCGACGTTTGCAAGAGTAGTCCAAATTGGTTTTGAACCCCAGCTCCATAGAAATATGGAGGCATACATGGATGACATAGTGGTCAAAACCAAGGACAGAGCAACTCTTGTGCAGGATCTGGAAGAGACATTTGCCAACCTGCGCAAGATCAACCTTAAGCTGAATCCTGAGAAGTGTGTCTTCGGCGTCCCGTCCGGCAAGCTTCTCGGATTCTTTGTGTCGCAGTGCGGGATCGAGGCAAACCCAGACAAAATCAAGGCTATTGAATAGATTGAGGCGCCCAAGCGGATCAAGGATGTGCGTCGACTCACCGGCTGCGTCGCCACCATGCGCCGATTCATCTCCAAGTCCGCCGAGCGCGCCCTTCCCTTCTTCAAGATCTTGAAGAAGGCAGGCCTGATGGATTGGACCCCAGAAGCCGAGGCGGCATTGCAGGATCTGAAGAAATACCTTTCCTCCACGCCAATACTAGTTGCGCCTAAGCCACAAGAACCGTTGCTGCTGTACCTAGCAGCAACGAATGAAGTGGTCTGGTGGCACAGAGGGAGGTCGATGAGGAGGCAATGGCGACAGCAGAACCAGCGGACGGCGAGCCAAAGATTCCCCCGGCAGGACCTCGTGCCGGCAAGGCATCGCCCCCGGCAGAGTCTGACGCCGTTGGGGCAACACCCGCACAGTCAAGCGAAGTGGTGCAGAAGAAGAAGATGATGCAGCACCCGGTTTACTTTGTCAACTCCCTCTTGCAGGGGCTAGGACGAGGTACTCCGGCGTGCATAAATTGCTCTTCGACCTCCTTATGGCCTCGAGGAAGTTGTGTCATTACTTCCAAGCCCACGAGATCACTGTCGTCACCCGCCTCCCGCTACAACGGATACTGCACAACCCAGATGCAACCGGAAGGATTGTGGAATGGCCTCGGAGTTGTCGAGCTTTGGGTTGAAGTTTGAAAGTACCTCACCCATCCAGAGCAGAATCTTGGCAGAGTTCATTGCAGAATGGACCTCAACACCTGACGAAGAAATCCAAGAGACCGCTCTCCCCGGCTGTGACGCCCGGATAATTAGGCTACAGTAATCCCATGTTAATGATGCCACGTCACCACTATTACTGTTGTTAATCTCGCGTTAGTTCAAAACCGATTCAAATTTGAATTTGAATTTAAGTCAACCAATAAAAGTTTCCAAACATTAAAACTAAAATGCTCTAAACGTGTAAAATAATTCATGAGTAATAATGGTGGAGAAACCACATATTTAAAACATGTTTAAAATGCTCGAAAGTAATTAACACTGTGGCTAAAACAATTAAATAAATGACTTTTCAACTTTATAAAATCCTAAACTATTTTATTTGGAAGTCAAGCTTTTTATGGCAGAGGCTTAATTTACAAAATTAATTTAGGCACTAATTATTTATATTAATAGAGTTAAAATAAATTGGAAGTTAAAACAAAACAGAAAATAAAATGAATAAAAGGAAAAAGATAAAACAAAAAAACCAAAAGGAAATCCCCCCATGGGCCAACCGACCCAATAGGCCGGCCCACCCCCAGTCCACCTAACCCACTACTAACCCCCCACTACTGTGTAACCCTAACCCACGACCGCACAACCCCCCCACCCCCGATCCCCTCTCCCCTCACCCACTCCCCCCGATCCTCACTCCTCCCTCGGGCTCCCTCTCCTTCGATCTGGAGCTGCCGCCGCCCAAGGACCTCGACGGGCCGACCGCGCAGCCCGTCCTGCCCGCGACCTGACGCCGCCGCCGCACACCGTAGCTGCCTAGACCCCGCCGTTTGCCGAACTCCCTCGCCGGATCTCGACCTCGCCGTCGCTCGAAGCCGACTGGCCGGACCTACTCCTCTCCGTCAACGTCGTCGTCCCTGTCTTCCTCCTCGAGCCCCGCTGCCTTGACCCAACGACCCACGGTGAGCCCCATTTGCTTCCCCTCCTCTTCCTGCTCCGCACTGGCCTCCCCTGCTCGATGCGCCATCGCTCACGCACACGCTCACCTAGCTGCGGCCCACTCTACCCACGCCCAGCACGCGCGCTCCCTGCTGTTCGCGCACTGCCCGTGCCCGCATGGCCGCTCGCCTGCCCGACAGTGCCACCCCTTCGCTGTCGCCCCTCGCCATCCTCTTCTCCGCCTTCAGTCGCCCGCTCCAGCCATCGCGCCACGCACCACCGCGGCCCCTCCTGCTCGTGCCTGCTACCTTGGCCGCGCGCGCCTTGCACCGCGCGTGCCCGCCCCCTCGCCGTGCTGCTCCGGCACCCCGCCGTGGCCGGCGCCCCTGGTAGCCTGGGCATGCGCCCAACCGGGCTGGCGCCCAGCGCCTGTGGCCGACGCCCGCGACCGCTAAGGCCCACTAGCGCTATGACAAGTGGGGCCCAGCGCCTGAACGTTAAAAAAAGTTTTGAAAAAATAATAAATAAAAATATTAATTTTGTATTAATATAACAAGGCAATATTAATGAATTTTGTATTAGATTAACCTAATCATTTAGTTAACTATTTAACTATGTTTAATTAATCTGAGACTATGACGAACGGGCCCCACGTGCCAGGGTTGACCTAGTCAACCTGTAGACATGCTGACATCATGCTGATGTCACGCTGACCCAACAATTACCTTTTCTAATTAATTAAAATCTGTTAATTCCAAAATTGGATGAAAATACTTTATACACGAAAGTTGCTCATAACGACGAGACGATTCCGGATACGCAGCCTGTTCGTCCGCTACACATCCCTAGCATAGCAAACACGCAACTTTCCCCCTCCGGTTCATCTGCCCGATAACGCAAAACACCGGGGATAGTTTCCTGGATGTTTTCCCCCTTCGCCGGTATCACCTATCCCCGCGTTAGATTACCCTTGGCATCGCGTATTGCCTTGTTATATTTTGTGTGATGCTTTATTTGCTCCATATTTACTGTTTCTTCCCCCTCTTCTTCTCCGGTAGACCCCGAGACCGACGCCGCTGCTACCCAGTACGACTATGGTGTTGACGACCCCTCCTCTCGGCTGAGCTTCCAGGCAAATCCCCCCTCGATCACCAGATATCGCCTATTTCTTCTCTCTACTGCTTGCATTAGAGTAGTGTAGCATGTTACTGCTTTCGGTTAATCCTATTCTGTTGCATAGCCTGTCATTGTTGCTACAATTGTTGATACCTTTACCTGCTATCCTAATGCTTAGTATGGGATACTAGTGTTCCATCAGTGGCCCTACACTCTTGTCCGTCTGCCATGCTATACTACTGGGCCGTGATCACATCGGGAGGTGATCACGGGCATATGCTATACACTTTATACTGTTACATTACTTATGATACTGCTCGGAGATGGGGGCTGAAAGGGCAGGTGGCTCCATCCCAGTAGAGGTGGGCCTGGGTTCCCGACGGCCCCCGATTGTTACTTTGTGGCGGAGCGATAGGGCAGGTTGAGACCACCTAGGAGAGAGGTGAGCCTGGCCCTGGTCGGCATTCGCGGATACTTAACACGCTTAACGAGATCTTGGTCTTTGATCTGAGTCTGGCCACTGGCCTATATGCACTAACCAACTACGCGGGAACAGTTATGGGCACTCGGCATCGTGGTATCAGCCGAAGCCTTCGTGACGTCAGCGACTGAGCGGCGTGCGCCGGATTGGACTGGAACGCCTGCTAGGCTAGGTCTGCTTCCGGCCACCCTCGCAACGTGTAGGTGTGCAATGGGCGATGGGCTCAGACCCCTGCGCCATAGGATTTTGACCGGCGTGCTGACCTCTCTGTTGTGCCTAGGTAGGACTGCGACGTGTTGATCTTCCAAAGCCGGGCATGACCCAGGAAAGTGTGTCCGGCCAAATGAGATCGAGCGTGTTGGGTAATGTGGTGCACCCCTGCAGGGAAGTTTATCTATTCGAATAGCCGTGATCTTCGGTAATGGGACGATTTGGAGTTGTACCTTGACCTTATGACAACTGGAACCGGATACTTAATAAAACACACCCTTCCAAGTGCCAGATATAACCCGGTGATCGCTCTCTAACAGGGCGACGAGGAGGGGATCGCCGGGTAGGATTATGCTATGCGATGCTACTTGGTGAACTTACCATCTACTCTCTCCTACATGCTGCAAGATGGAGGTGACCAGAAGCGTAGTCTTCGATAGGATTAGCTATCCCCCTCTTATTCTGGCATTCTGCAGATCAGTCCACCGATATGGCCCTTTACACATATACCCATGCATATGTAGTGTAGCTCCTTGCTTGCGAGTACTTTGGATGAGTACTCACGGTTGCTCTTCTTGCCCTTTTCCCCCTTTTCCCTTCTTCCTGGTTGTTGCAACCAGATGCTAGAGCTCAGGAGCCAGACGCCACTGTGGACGACGACTCCTACTACACCGGAGGTGCCTACAACTATGTGCAACCCGCTGACGACGACCAGGAGTAGTTTAGGAGGATCCCAGGCAGGAGGCCTGCGCCTCTTTCGATCTGTATCCCAGTTTGTGCGAGCCATCTTATGGCACCTTGTTTGCTTTATGTCTGTACTCAGATATTGTTGCTTCCGCTGACTTGTCTATGATCGAGCACTTGTATTCGAGCCCTCGAGGCCCCTGGCTTGTATTATGATGCTTGTATGACTTATTTTATTTTTAGAGTTGTGTTGTGATATCTTCATGTGAGTCCCTGATCTTGATCATACACGTTTGCGTGTATGATTAGTGTACAATTGAATCGGGGGCGTCACAAGTTGGTATCAGAGCCGACTGCCTACAGGAATCCCCCTTCCACACTCCTTGGCCGAAGTCGAGTCTAGTCCTTGCAAAACTTTTACTAACATGGTTGTGTGGCTTACGGGCCCACGTCGCCATTTGGGCGGTATTAGGATCTTTTATTCCTCGCCTTTACTCTGGGAATCTGATCTCTCTACCATTCGGGTTAAATGAATGTGACGCCCCCGATTCAATCGTACACTAACCATGCACGCAAACGTGTGCGATCAAGATTAGGGACTCACGGGAAGATATCACAACGCAACTATAAAACATAAATAAGTCATACAAGCATCATAATACAAGCCAGGGGCCTCGAGGGCTCGAATACAAGTGCTCGATCATAGACGAGTCAGCGGAAGCAACAATACCTGAGTACAGACATAAGTTAAACAAGTTGCCATAAGATGGCTAGCACAAACTGGGATACAGATCGAAAGAAGCGCAGGCCACCTGCCTGGGATCCTCCTAACTACTCCTGGTCGTCGTCAGCGGCCTACATGTAGTAGTAGGCACCTCTGGTGTAGTAGGAGTCGTCGTCGACGGTGGCGTCTGGCTCCTGGGCTCCAGCATCTGGTTGCAACAACCAGGAAGAAGGGAAAAGGGGGGAAAGGGGGAGAAAAGCAACCGTGAGTACTCATCCAAAGTACTCGCAAGCAAGGAGCTACAGTACATATGCATGGGTATATGTGTAAAGGGCCATATCGGTGGACTAAACTGCAGAATGCCAGAATAAGAGGGGGACAACTAAACCTGTCGAAGACTACGCTTCTGGCCACCTCCATCTTGCAGCATGTAGAAGAGAGTAGATGGTAAGTTCACCAAGTAGCATCGCACAGCATAATCCTACCCGGCGATCCCCTCCTCGTCGCCCTATTAGAGAGCGATCACCGGGTTGTATCTGGCACTTGGAAGGGTGTGTTTTATTAAGTATCCGGTTCTAGTTATCATAAGGTCAAGGTACAACTCCGGGTCGTCCATTTACCGAGGGACACGGCTATTCAAATAGATAAACTTCCCTGCAGGGGTGCACCACATAACCCAACACGCTCGATCCCATTTGGCCGGATACACTTTTCTGGGTCATGCCCGGCCGCGGAAGAGCAACACGTCGCAGCCCTACCTAGGCACAACAGAGAGGTCCGCATGCCGGTCTAAATCCTACGGCGCAGGGGTTTGGGCCCATCGCCCATTGCACACCTGCACGTTGCGTGGGCGGCCGGAAGCAGAACTAGCCCCTTAATACAAGAGCAGGCTTACGTTCCAATCCGGCGCGCGCCGCTCAGTCGCTGATGTCACGAAGGCTTCGGCTGATACCACGACGTCGAGTGCCCATATCTGTTCCCGCATAGCTGGTTAGTGCGTATAGGCTAGTGGCCAGACTCAGATCAAATACCAAGATCTCGTTAAGCGTGTTATTTTGAAGTAACCTCGAACGCCGACCAGGGCCAGGCCCACCTTTCGCCTAGGTGGTCTCAACCTGCCCTGTCGCTCCGCCTCAAAGATCCACTCGCGGGTACTCCTACGAGCCGACCCGACTTTAGTCACCACATGTATCATGTATTGTACATAAGTATATACCCGTGATCATCTCCCAAGTGATCATCGCTCGATAGTATAGCAAGGCAGACAGAAAAGAATGTATGGCCACAGATGGAATACTAGCATCCTATACTAAGCATGTAGGATTGCAGGTAAAGGTAACAACAGTAGTAGCAAGGACAGGCTATGCATGAGGATAGGATTAACGGAAAGCAGTAACATGCTACACTACTCTAATGCAAGCAGTAGAGAGTAGAATAGGCAATATCTGGTGATCAAGGGGGGGCTTGCCTGATTGCTCTGGCAAGAAGGAGGGGTCGTCAACAGCGTAGTCGGTCGGGGCACCAGCAGCGGCGTCGGTCTCATAGTCTACCGGAGAGAAGAGGGGGAAGAAACAATGAATACAATGCAAACAGATGCATAACGATGCATGACATGACAAAGCGTGAGGCTAGGTGTGCCCAAACGCGGTACTAGGTGATACGGGCGAAGGGGGGAAACATCCGAGAAAGTATTCCCGGTGTTTCGCGTTTTCGGACAGATGAACCGGAGGGGGAAAGTTGTGAGTTCGATATGTTAGGGATGTGTGGCGGTCGAACGGGCTGCATATCCGGATTCGTCTCGTCATTCTGAGCAACTTTCATGTAGAAAGTATTTTCATCCGAGTTACGGATTATTTTATATGATTTTCTAAAGATTTAATCATTTTCTGATTTTAATTAATTATTTAAATCCAACATTATCCAGAACAATGAATGATGACGTAGGCATGACATCAGAGTGATGTCAGCAGGTCAACTGGTCGGTTGACCAGTTAAACCAGACAGGCGGGTCCATTGGGAACCACATGTCATTGTCAGGGGCACTAACAGGAGGGTTTAGACTAACTAAATGGGTTAACTAGCGGGTGGGGCCCAGTAGTCAGTGAGAGATTAAGTTTTTAATTAACTAATTTAATTAATTAACAATTTATCTATTCAATTTTATTCATTTATGGCGTGGGCCCCGCATGTCAGTGCCTCTGGGCTGCCCAGTCAGCACGTTGACTGGGTCAACCCAGTCAACGGGGCCCCCATGGCCCACTGGCAGTGACCCAGGGGTAGGGCCCGCCTAGCCACGTCAGCGGATGGCGCTGGAACGACGCCGGCGAGGCAAAACGCAGCGGCGCGGCTCGGGAGGTGGCCGGAAAACACCTACACGGCACCGTTCGTGGAGTTTTTGGGCGCGTTCGAAAGCTACGGCTGCGCCGCGTCCAACGGTGGTGGTTGTGGCGGCAGGGGTGACCGGAATCGAGCGTGGCGAGCTCATCGGCGAATGACCGGAGTCGGACGCGAGAGGAAACGGCGACGCAGCACGCTAGTGAGCGAACTGAGAGTCCAGGCGAGACATGCGTCAGGTGGCGAATGCAACGGGCGCTGGCCCATGACCATTTGGTCACCGGAGGCACGCCGGCGACGAGCGCAGGCGGAAGCGCGTTCGGGCGCTCAACGAGCTAGGGCATAGGGCCATATGGAAGCGCGTGCGTGGGTGCATTCGGTCCCTGGACGCGCCAGGAACACAATGCCGTGCTCAGGCAAGCACGACGGAGAGCATGGCCATGGCGGCGAGGCGATCCGCGGCGAAGGGCTCTCAGCAACGGCAACGAGGTAGCTACGGTGCGTGAGGGGCTTAACGAGGAGGAGCAGGAGGCGGGGGAGCTCACCATGCGACATGCAAGATGGCCCGTGGTGGTTTAGTAGCAGCAGGGGGCGTCGCCGGAGTTGGTGAAGAACGGCGGCGACCGAAGATGTGGAAGAAGGGGGGCGTTGCAGCAGCGCCTCCGAGCTCGAGCTGCGGCCGCCGGTCGACGAGGAGGACGACGGCGGCGACGACGGACACGCAGGCGTGGCGCGGCGATGGCTTTGGCCGCGCGATTCACGGCGGCGGGTCCATGGCGGCATTCGGACGTGGTGGGGAATGAGGGGGAGAGCGAGGTGGATCTGAGGGGAGAGGGAGAGGCGGGGATCTGGGAGGATAGCGGGGTGAGTGGGAGAGGGGCCAGAGGAGGCGGGGGCGCTGGCGATCTTATCCCCTCCTCGACGCCGGCGAGGCCGTCCGGTGGCGACCGCGCCCTGTAGCGGCACGCAACCGAGGAATAGGAAGGGGGCGCGGTGCGGGGAGCTGGGCCGGTTGGGCTGGCTGGCTGATGTTGGCTAGCTGGGCCTTTCGGCCTAGGGGGAGAGGGTTTCTTCCTTTTTTTAGTTTTGTTTTCTGTTTTTTGTATTTTCTTTTATTTTATTTCTTTTCCTTTTCTGTTTTATTTAATTTAGGGCATTTAAGTATTTTATAAAATTGTGTCTTCTACACCATAATTACCTATGCCATATTTGGCACTATCCGAACATTTTTGTTTCAACTTTTGAAAACTTTGGGAGTTTTGTCACTAATTCATTTTTGATTCTGAAATGTTTTGAACTAACACTTGATTAGCAACAGTTAGGTGACATGGCATCATTAGGAGAGTTTTACTGTAGCCTAATTATCCGGGCGTTACAATGAATTTGCTAACTCTGACATTAGGATCTCGTGATCGCATCCACCCGGAGAGCCCCCTATTACATAGGATCGCCTGCTGCAACAGAAGATTCCGAAGATGCTCTTTGATGTTCTCTCGAGACTCTGTGCCCGTTGATTTTGCAATCCCCTACCACCGATACATCCCTAAGGATAAATACTTACACCTGTCGTTCTTACCTTCATTCCTGGTTACTCTTGTTATTACAAGATACATTGAGTTATTCTTCGACTTTTAAGAATCTCTCGAGCCACTGCCTTACAGATCTTGCCGCATGAATACCCCTACGGATAACTCCTCACACTTATCGAGTATCCGCCCATCCCCAGTTGATTCATGTAATTCGCAAAAGACATCAAAATACTATTTGAACTTCCGAAAATCCTGAGCAGCCTATTGCTCTTGAAATTCTTACTTGCTTGCATTATGGTTAATCCCATAAGTCTCGTAATCTTATTGTCATCCCTTGTCATTATCATTTTGAGTCTTTGATCCAATATGTTTGCAATTCCTCGCAATCATCAATCCAACCCAGAATTCATCCTTCCGGCTCGGACGTCATTTTAAACATGAGCTGGTCCTCGACCAATCAAATTGTCGTCGATTGTACCCCTAAGTCTATTCAATTTATCCATCCTTAATCAGAGCATTGCTTCTAATCATTTGATTTGGAAATCATAAAATTTCGTTGCATTAAGCTTTGAATTAGTCAGTTGTTTCTATAATCCGATGCCTTGGCATTCCTTCTTCCTCTGATTGAGTACCGATACTCACATCGGCCCCGTTGTGGACCGCGATACCCATTGCCAGGTTATTATCCGACAGTGTCCTTCACAACCAAAATTCTTGTGAGTTCTTTACCTGATACATAATGCCTTTGGTAAATTGTATCCTCTACTTTTGTCAAGCATGCTCTACTTTTGAGCTTGTGTTATTAATTTACTCCTGAAGTTCATGGTATATGTTCTAAGAAGCCCCGATGGGTTGAACCTATGCCTTCCTTGATTTGTGTGAACCTAAAAGCTTTCACGGGTCATACTCCTCTAGTAATTCACGAGGTAGGTTTGGACACTGAAATCATTTTTATCTAGAGCAGTGAATGAAAGGTTATGCCTTGAAGAAGTGGGAGTCGACCTTGAACTTTGTGTTCATGCCCATGGACACGATGTAGATCTTACCGTTAAAGCTTCTCTTAAAATTAATTATTTCCTTGATATAAGTTCATCTCATATCTGGGATCTGGCCTTTTGCAATCGTGGTTCCGACCATGTTCTCCTTTAAATACCATTTCTCGTGCAAGTTTAAGCACTTGTCTTCTGCAGAACAATACCCTAGTCCAACCTCTATTTTGATCTACCTTCGAGTATTAGCCCCCTAGCATCTCGAGGATATCAACCGATTGCACTACATCTTATGCATTTATGAGGAAGTAGTGCCTTTCCCCGTCATAGTCACTCCACGGGTTCTGGGTTGTCGTCAACCGAGAACACCGATTAGTGAATCGAATCACCCCTGTGATTCAGTACTCCTAGTACTTTGTGGTTGACAAGTTTAATACTGCATCACGTCATTCCTAGCCTGATCGGCTATATCATTTTGTGCTAAATTTTAACTGTGTTGCCTAGTCCTTCTTCCCGGAGCACAATTTTCGACGATGAGATAACCTTATGCCGATCTTCCTCGTCGTATCATTTCGCCTTGAACAGCAAGATCAATTTCGAGTTTGGGTCGTACCCTTGGTTCAAATAACCTTTTGTTTCATCATTCCTTTAACTTGATGTCATCACCGATCGATTACATCTTCATGATGTCTCTCGACAAATGTGTCATGATCATCATCAGCATTCGGAGCTCTTCCAGGATATTAATCGAATTCATGATGATAAGTGCCATCCTTGTCCGTTGGTAGTTTGAGTTACCATCGACAACATCCTTACCTTCCTTTCATCCTAAACATGTTCATGTTACGGATGCAACTTGATATCCAGCTTGAATTATGCTCTACCTTGAAGTATTACTGTCTTTCTTGGCACAGACGTTATGGGGATTGCTCCACCTCTTAAGAATTCTTGGTATAGTGATACTTCTCACCATCACCATTCTTTTTTTGGTCCTCGTGTTGATTCCAACCGGGGTACCAACAAGTGAACGGTGCTGTTTGGATTCTGCCCTTCTAGCAACCCTATTACTTTGAAGTTAATGGTCGGCCATTCATTGTTGGACTATTGATTATTGAATCACCATTCTGACATTGGTCGTGCAACCCAACCCATATTTCCGGTGCACCTTTCAACCAATGTTTAACTGTGTATGTTTTCCTCGAGCATACATCATTAAGTCATTTGATCTAGCTAATGTTATCTCCTTGTTCACATACTTGTGGAAATCCATCTTTTGGAAATCACAATGGATTGTCGCTGAGTCAATCAGTCACCTCCTCACCTCTCCTTGATTTAATGATGAACCCTTGTTCGTAACTCGCTTCCATAGTTTATTTCCCAAGAATCATATAATGTCGTCTCGTCAATTGTGTTGCACCTCTTCTTCTCAGGCATCCTGACTCTGAGGTGTCCTGACACCAATCAGATTTGAAACTTGTCAGATATGCTGGTTGGAACATTTTCCAAAAGTCATAGCGTTGATCTTCATATACCTCGGTAAGGTGATGTCATGCCTAGCACACCTGACCGGAGGACCTATTGTTATAATTTTCCTTTTAGCAGTACTATCCATTCTTCCATGAGTAAATTGTAAGACTTATTCTACAAGCTATTCCTGATGGATCCTTCGTGTATCCAGAGTTTGAACTCTGCTTGAAGACCATGTCAATCTATCTCGAAGCGTGTCTCTGGTACTCCGATTTTATAAGAACATTTGTAGCACAATGCTAAATGTTTCTTGATCAATTACCCAAACACCGTTGTATGGGTAATGTCATGAAATTTCTCTCCCCTTACCTAAAGGGTTTTCTACTTTATATCCAGTCTTGGATATCATGCGCTGCTTGACTTTGGGAAGGATATACCCCTGACATATGTGTTTAAACACATTTTTCTTTCCACTGTTCTGTTTAATCTGATGATCACATTTTCCTTTCCATTGTCTTGTTTAACCTTTCTCGTGGTTTATATGATCTACGTCGTAACGATTCACTGCTTATATAAACACCTCGGTTGTACAACTCTGTCAGTAAGACCCTGTTACTATTGTTGGTGACATCCTGGTAACCATCGATGGACGAGAACTTTGCCTATTGGCCCGCCTCGTTCAACGAGCAGGAAAATGGTTCTCTTCGTCCCTCGCCCTTGGTATTGATGTTGTTGCCGACATAAGTGATAGGCTACCCTCTGACATGCCTTGCTATCGTGACCGTGCAAGATGTAAACCCCCTTTTTATTTTAACCCACATGGTGGGCCCATAACCCACACTTCCACAGGATCGAAACCTGACTCTCCTGTACACCCCCTGTTTCCATAGTTATTCCTCGCGCGTGACCTCATAGGTAATTCAGGAGCCACCATTTGAGAGATCGTCAATTCTGGTATCAGACACAACACTAATTCTCGTTGCTCTGAACCCATTTCACGCGCTGTTTCAGGCAACAACGATTGTCTATCCGCCTGAAACTGCTTATGGTACCTTCTTACTTTGCTCTCGATGTGCTTCATTTGTTCAACTCGAGAGATACTCATGTGTTCATTCTTGGGATACCCCCAGATGATTTTCCCTTATAACATCCTATCGTTGTAGAGCTACCCCTTACCTATTCGTTAGTACGATGGAGTTCCCCGAAGAAAGGACGACAACTTCATCATGATGCATTGGAATAAAGAATAGAAGACATCAACAAAAGGGATTAACTTCTCGAGAAGAGAAACCAAGGCCGAGAAGACTCGTTAGAATTTCATAACCAGAACTTTTTCCCCTACACAACCTCTTAAATCTCGGGACGAGATTTCTTGTAGTGGAGGAGAATTGTGACGCTCGGATAATTAGGCTACAGTAATCCCACGTTAATGATGCCACGTCACCACTGTTACTGTTATTAATCTCGCGTTAGTTCAAAACCGATTCAAATTTAAATTTGAATTTAAGTCAAATAATAAAAGTTTCCAAACATTAAAACTAAAATGCTCTAAACGTGTCAAATAATTCATGAGTAATAAAGGTGGAGAAACCACATTTTTAAAACATGTTTAAAATGCTCAAAAGTAATTAACACTGTGGCTAAAACAATTAAATAAATGACTTTTCAATTTTATAAAATCCTAAACTATTTTATTTGGAAGTCAAGCTTTTTATGGCACAGGCTTAATTTAGAACATTAATTTAGGCACTAATTATCTATCTTAATAGAGTTAAAATAAATTGGAAGTTAAAACAAAACAGATAATAAAATGAATAAAAACGAAAAAGATAAAACAAAAAAAGCAAAAGGAAACCCCCCCATGGGCCAACCGACCCAGCATGCCGGCCCACCCCCGGTCCGCCTAACCCACTTCTAACCCCCCCCCCCAACTACTCCGAAACCCTAACCCACGATCGCACAACCCCCCACCCCCGATCCCCTCTCCCCTCACCCACTCCCCCGGATCCCCACTCTTCCCTCGGGCTCCCACTCCTTCAATCTGGCGCAGCCGCCGCCCAAGGACCTCGACGCGCCGACCGCGCCGCCCGTCCTGCCCGTGACCTGACGCCGCCGCCGCACACCGTAGCCGCCTAGACCCCGCAGTTTGCCGAACTCCCTCGCCGGATCTTGACCTCCCCGTCGCCCGAAGCCGACTTGCCGGACCTACTCCTCTCCGTCAACGTCGTGATCCCCGTCTCCCTCCTCGAGCCCCGCTGCCTTGACCCCACGACCCGCGGTGAGCCCCGTTCGCTTCCCCTCCTCTTCCTGCTCCGCACTGGCCTCCCTTGCTCGATGCTCCATCGCGCACACACGCGCTCGCCCAGCTGCGGCCCACTCTACCCGCGCCCAGCACGCGCGCTCCCTGCCGTTCGCACACTGCCCGCGCCCACATGGCCGCTCGCCTGCCCGAGAGTGCCACCCCTTCGCTGTCGCCCCTGGCCATCCTCTTCTCCGCCTTCAGTCGCCCGCTCCAGCCGCCGCGCCACGCAGCACCGCGGCCCCTCCTGCTCGCGCCTGCTGCCTTGGCCGCGCGCGCCTTGCGCCCCGCGTGCCCGCCCCCTCGCCGTGCTGCTCCAGCACCCCGCCATGGCCGACGCCCCCCGTAGCCTGGGCATGCGCCCAAACGGGCTGGCGCCCAGCGCTTGTGGCCGACGCCCGCGCCCGCTAAGGCCCACTGGCCCTATGACAAGTGGGGCCCAGCCCCTGAATGTTAAAAAAAGTTTTTAAAAAATAATAAATAAAAATATTAATTAATCAATTAATTAAAGAATTAATTAACTTAAATAATTTTGTATTAGATTAACCTAATCATTTAGTTAACTATTTAACCATGTTTAATTAACCTGAGACTATGACGAACGGGCCCCACATGCCAGGGTTAACCTAGTCAACCTGTAGACCTGCTGACATCATGCTGATGTCACGCTGACCCAATAATTAGCTTTTCTAATTAATTAAAATCTGTTAATTCCAAAATTGAATTAAAACTTTAAAAATTAATATAAAATAATCCGTAACTCGGATGAAAATACTTTATACACGAAAGTTGCTCAGAACGACAAGACGATTCCGGATACGCAGCATGTTCATCCGCTACACATACCTAGCATAGCAAAGACGCAACTTTCCCCCTCCGGTTCATCTGCCCGAAAACGCGAAACACCGGGGATACTTTCCCGGATGTTTTCCCCCTTCGCCGGTATCACCTATGCCCGCACTATATTACCCCTGGCACCGCGTATTGCCTTGTTATATTTTGTGTGATGCTTTGTTTGCTCCGTATTTACTGTTTCTTCCCCCTCTTTCTCCGGTAGACCCCGAGACCGACGCCGCTACTACCCAGTACGACTATGGTGTTGACGACCCCTCCTTCTCGGTTGAGCTTCCAGGCAAGCCCCCCCCCTTGATCACCAGATATCGCCTATTCCTTCTCTCTACTGCTCGCATTAGAGTAGTGTAGCATGTTACTGCTTTCGGTTAATCCTATTCTATTGCATAGCCTGTCATTGTTGCTACAATTGATGATACCTTTACCTGCTATCCTAATGCTTAGTATAGGATGCTAGTGTTCCATCAGTGGCCCTACACTCTTGTCCGTCTGCCATGCTATACTACTGGGCCGTGATCACTTCGGGAGGTGATCACGGGCATATGCTATACACTATATACTGTTACATTACTTATGATACTGTTTGGAGATGGGGGCTGAAGGGGCAGGTGGCTCCATCCCGGTAGAGGTGGGCCTGGGTTCCCGACGGCCCCCGACTGTTAGTTTGTGGCGGAGCGACAGGGCAGGTTGAGAGCACCTAGGAGAGAGGTGGGCCTGGCCCTGGTCGGCATTCGCGGATACTTAACACGCTTAATGAGATCTTGGTATTTGATCTGAGTCTAGCCACTGGCCTATACGCACTAACCAACTACGCGGGAACAGTTATGGGCACTCGGCGTCGTGGTATTAGCCGAAGCCTTCGTGACGTCAGCGACTGAGCGGCGCGCGCCAGATTGGACTAGAACGCCTGCTAGGCTAGGTCTGCTTCCGGCCGCCCTCACAACATGCAGGTGTGCAATGGGCGATGGGCCCAGACCCCTGCGCCATAAGATTTAGACCGGCATGCTGACCTCTCTGTTGTGCCTAGGTAGGGCTGCGACGTGTTGATCTTCCGAGGCCAGGCATGACCCAGGAAAGTGTGTCCGGCCAAATGGGATTGAGCGTGTTGGGTAATGTGGTGCACCCCTACAGGGAAGTTTATCTATTCGAATAGCCGTCATCTTCAGTAACAGGACGACTTGGAGTTGTACCTTGACCTTATGACAACTAGAACCGGATACTTAATAAAACACACCCTTCCCAGTGCCAGATATAACCCGGTGATCGCTCTCTAACAGGGCGACGGAGGGGATCGCCAGGTAGGATTATGCTATGCGATGCTACTTGGTGAACTTACCATCTACTCTCTCCTACATGCTGCAAGATGGAGGTGACCAGAAGCATAGTCTTCGATAGGATTAGCTATCCCCCTCTTATTCTGGCATTCTGTAGTTCAGTCCACCGATATGGCCCTTTACACATATACCCATGCATATGTAGTGTAGCTCCTTGCTTGCGAGTACTTTGGATGAGTACTCACGGTTGCTTTTCTCCCCCTTTCCCCCCTTTTCCCTTCTTCCTGGTTGTTGCAACCAGATGCTGGAGCCCAGGAGCCAGACGCCACCATCGACGACGACTCCTACTACACCGGAGGTGCCTACTACTACGTGCAGCCCGCTGACGACGACCAGGAGTAGTTTAGGAGGATCCCAGGCAGGAGGCCTGCGCCTCTTTTGATCTGTATCCTAGTTATTTCTAGCCATCTTATGGCACCTTGTTTGCTTTATGTCTGTAATTAGATATTGTTGCTTCCGCTGGCTCGTCTATGATCGAGCACTTGTATTCGAGCCCTCGAGGCCCCTGGCTTGTATTATGATACTTGTATGACTTATTTTATTTTTATAGTTGTGTTGTGATATCTTCCCGTGAGTCCCTGATCTTGATCGTACACGTTTGCGTGTATGATTGGTGTACGATTGAATCGGGGGCGTCACACCAGCAAAGAAGCGGATCGCGACTAGATCATGTACTTTGATGGGGCCGTGCCGGTGTGCTGCTTGTCGCACCCACCGGAGAGCACCTCAAGTACGTGGTCCAGATGCACTTTCCCAGGGAGATGTCCACAAACAACACAGCTGAGTACGAGGAGCTGCTTGCCGGTCTCAGGATTGCGGCAGACCTCGGGGTGAAGAAGCTCATCGTCAGGGGTGACTCGCAGCTTGTCGTCAGACAAGTCAACAAGCATTACCAGAGCCCATTGATGGAGGCCTACATAGATGAAGTGAGGAAGCTGGAGGAGTTCTTTGACGGTATCCAAGCAGAGCACGTTCCCCGAGCGGAGAACGACATCGCCGATTACCTGTCGAAGCGCGCTGCATTCAAGCTACCTGTGGAACCAGGTACCTTTTTGCTCCGGTTAACTCAGCCATCCGTGCAACCATCAACGGGCGGAACAAGTGAAGGAAGTCAGGTCCCGGCGAGTACTTTCCTACTGAGCCCCTTAGGGCTGCCGACAAGGATGCTGCCGTGGACGCTGAGCCTGCCAAAAGGCAACTGGCTCCGGTAGGGCGTCAAGCCCTGGCCATGGAGACAGCCGCTCCCATGGTAGAGGAAATGCCTTTGGTCCTTGCCGTCGAGCCCCAGGCTCCGGTATGGGCGCATCATACTGTCCGATTCCTCCAAACAGGGGAACTTCCTGAGGAGCAGGAAGAAGCGGAAAAAGTAGCCCGTCGGTCTGCCCTATACCAGTTCGTCGATGACGTCCTATACAAGAGAAGGCCGAACGGTGTGAAATTGAAGTGCATCCCCGGGAGGAAGGACTAGAGCTGTTGGCAGAGATACATGGAGGCATATGTGGCTCCCACATAGGGTCGAGGGCCCTTGCCGGGAAGGCGTTCCGGCAAGGTTTCTTCTGGCCCACCGCCCTCCAGGATGCGACGGCACTAGTAACCAAGTGTGAAGTGTGTCAATTCCATTCAAAGAAGCTTCATCAACCAGCTCAAGCCCTTCAAACGATACCTCTCTCCTGGCCATTCTCAGTCTGGGGGCTCGACATACTGGGCCCCTTCCCCCGTGCTGTCGGGGGCTTTGAGTACTTGTACGTCGCAATCGACAAGTTCACAAAGTGGCCGGAGGTGGAACCAGTGAGGAAGGTGACAGCAGAGCCAGCCGTCAAGTTCTTCAAGGGACTAGTCTGCCGTTTTGGTGTGCAAACAGAGTCATCACCGACAACGCCACGTAGTTCACAAGCCACACCTTCATGCAGTACATTCAAGACCTTGGCAGCAAGGTCTGTTTTGCTTCCGTGGCAGACCCCCGGAGCAATGGCCAAGCAGAGAGGGCGAATGCTGAAGTGTTGCGAGGCCTGAAAACAAAGACCTTTGACAGGCCGCACAAGAGTGGAAAGCGCTGTATTGATGAGTTGCCGACGGTTCTTTGGCCACCAGTCAGACACCCTTCGCCCTAGTATATGGGGCGGAGGCAGTTCTCCCCACGGAACTCATATACAGCTCACCTCGAGTGCTCGCTTATGATGAGCTTGAGCAAGAGCAGTTGCGGCAAGATGACGCAGCGCTCCTTGAGGAAGATCGTCTTCGGGTGGCTGGAGAGCAGCACGCTACTAGCAAGCCTTGCGCCGCTACCATAGCCGCAAGGTTCATGCCCGAAGCTTTGAGGAAGGCGACCTTGTTCTTCGGCGCGTTCAGTCAGCCAAGAATTCCGACAAGTTGATGCCGAAGTGGGAAGGCCCTTATCGGGTAATACGAGTCACCAGGCGTGGCGCAGTCTGCCTGGAGACTGAAGATGCCGTTCCAGTGAGCAACTCCTGGAACATCGAGCATCTTCGCAAGTTTTACCCATAAGGCGCGGCTTCTCGGGCCCCCCGACAAGCGAACTTTTGTACAAGCCTTGCCGGCAAGGCATGTAACCCTTTGTACAAAGCTAGGCGCATACCCTGAGCACAAATAAATGAACCGTTGTCGCCCTAAGTTATAGCATGTATGCTAGGTCGAGTCTCTTCCTTGGTTAGGGTTGATAGTGCTTAGCGGCGACTAACCCCTAGCGTAGAGGTCGAGTTCGCGTCTCTCTGTTCTTTTTTGTCCTCCTTTGGTTCGCAGAGCACATGAGCACTTCTGCTGAGCTACTTGGAAGAAAGGGAACAGACAGGCATCCCGAACCCGGCAAACCAGAGTGCCTGGGGCTGCAAGTACAAGGATCCAACCGCGGCAAGACAAGGTTGCGGGGGCTGTATACCCGATTAGTCTTTCATCCTCTGTCATGCATTTCGGAACAGAACTGGGGCATGTGAAACCTCGTTTTTATCTCCAAGCTACCGTGCTCCCCTTTTTCCTATACCTAAGGATTATCTCCTGGGTCCGGATTTGGTTGTAGCCACGGCGGCTAGGAGATAAAACAAGGAGCCTAAGCCCACTTCATCCCTGCCTCCGCCAAGAGCGCGAGAAAGGTTGAGCGAGGTGAGGGGGACGGCAAGGCCTGTTGCCGGGCGAAAAACGTTTATCTTAAATAGTAACAAGGATTTGCTCCTAGTCACGGGGTCTACCCACGAATGAAAAACCCGGCAAACATCCCTTTTTCATTAAAAATATCCCATACATCTACAGTTCATACTGAATGAAAAACATGAGCAAGGGGATTACAATTTCTAAATTTAACGAAGGCCCGAAGGCTTACAAACTAAAAAAGAGATGAGATGCCTGTGATCCCTTTGTTGTCCCTCTCCTTAGGAGGCATGTCAAGAAGGCGAAAGGGCAAAAGGGGCGCCTAGGTGAGCTACGAGCAGCAGAAAGCACCAAGAGAACACCTCGGTGACTACCCAAGGGTGGGCCGGTGATGACGGTGCCGGGAAAGGAGCTAGAAGACAAGGCGGCAGGACGTCGGACACGCAACGAAGGCGTCGGTGTCCGCGTACTCCGAGTTGATAGCCTTGCCGCCCGCCCTCTTCCTCTTCCGCAGCCTCCCGACGCCAGCCGCCCAAGGAGACGGCCCCGAGAAGTTCAAGGAGCTGGCCCCTCCCCCGGCAAAACTCCGCCGGAGGAGCAGCCAGGTGCAAATGTTGCTGCTGTCGCACCCGCCCAGGCGCGGGGCGTCCGACGACTAGTCGGACTCGTCCCCGTCATCTGCCCCGCTGTCCTCCTCGTCACTCTCGCTCGAGGAAGAGCTTCCATCATCGGAGTCTCCATCGGAGGAGCTCTCCAAGCAGCACTTCAGGCGTGTTCCAAACTCTCCGAAAACCTTGACGGAGAGCAGGCCGTCCTCAATTAATTTGAAGTAGAGGACGAGCCTCGCCGTCAGGCTGTGGATGCGAGCGAACGTCTTCCATCCACGGCGGAGGTACATGACCCGAGGAGCCGGGAAATCGACGTCAACCCGCGTGCCCCCATTCCCGCAGCCCCTCATGTGCAATCTGAGGGTCTGGGGCGGGTCACGCTCCATCTCTCGAGCAAACGGGGCAGGAAGGCGAAGACGGCGACGCGGAGGCCGGCGCAGCCTGATGAAGAACTCGCAGGGATGGTCTCCAACATGGCCCTCCATCGGGAAAGGCATCATTGGCGGGGGCGAGGCCGGCGCGCCGCCCTGTCCTTCTCTTCCCCGAGCACCATGACCTCTGCCACGGCCTCGCCCCTCCCCCTTCCCCTCGCGGCCGGCTCCACCACCGCCGGCTCAGGAGGAGGAGGGACGCGCTGTCAAGCGGCGACCCTCGCCGCCACCGTCGAGGGACCGGGATTCCCCTTCTCCATGGCGGGTGAAAGGAAGAAGCAGAAGCAGGAGGAGATAGATGACAGAAGAGTGCGGGATGCCATCCCCCGTTCCCTCTCCTTATAAAGGGACGGGACTGGGGCTCGGCCACCCCGCTTGGCCAATCCAGCCGCCGGGGGCGCAGGGAATCAAGACTGACCCGCTGCCCCAACCAGCGACGGCTCGGTTTCCTGCCTCCACCGCTCGCCACCCCGAGTGCATGGAGGACGCGTGGCGAACATGCAGAACACAGGGGACGGGTGAAGTGACCTCTCCCCACCCCGTGATCGTGGGGTGTGGATGCCTTGAAGACTGTGACCCGGCCCCGTGCAGTAAATGAGCCGCGCCTCCACGCCTCCCTCTTTTTATGGGGAAGGCGCGAGCTGCCTCTTTACCACGATATGACGCATGCATGCAGAAACCGCCCCATGAATGTCGCCCACGTCACGCGCACCCCTCCACATCGCGCATTCAACGCGGGTCGTGGGAAGCGCAGCGCGCGAAAAGTTTTACCGAGGTAAAAACCGCCCCGCTTGCCCGCGCACCGTTCTGGGCGTGGCCCAACAACGTGTCGCGCTTATGAGTGACCCAGGCTCGAGGGCTCATGTCGGTGTACAAAAGAGGGGGCACACCTTTGTACCCCTTTACCTGTGCACGTACAGTCGGAGCCGCGCCCGCGGCCACACCAAGCAGAACAGGGGAGGTGAACCAAGGTAAAACCGAAGCCCAAGACAGCCAAACCAACACCAAGGCCAAGAACACAAAGAAGCAGAGAGGTGAAGTAGGTTCGCCCGGCAAGATCCTTGCCGGGGCGGCTCGCCCACACCAGCGGAGTTAGCCACCCTCGAGCCCACGGGTTCCAACTCAACCAACCACGTTGGAACTAGGGCTCGTGAGGCACCTCCATGGTGGCATGCAGATCTTTGTGAAGACAAGGGACATTCAAGATCCGATGAGGATTGAAAGACAATGATCCTCGGCAAGATCCTTACCGAGGAGAACCACAAGACCCCCGGCAAGATCCTTGCCGGGGACGACAGCACGCCACGACAAGACCCTTGCCGGGCCACCCGGCAAGGCTCTCGCCGAAGACACCAGCAGGGCCACCGCTAGGCCGGCACCAGACAAGTCTCCATCACCGTTCGCATGCAGCTGCCAGCCCAACCAACTAGGCAGGCACCTACGTGGCAACATGCAGCTCCCAGGCCAACTCATCAAGCGCATGCGTGGCGGCATGCTAATCTTCATGAAGACCCCACCACCATGCCACCTCAGCTGCCTGCCTGCCTGCATGGCGGCACACGCATCGCTGGCCAGGGCGCGTGTCGAAGCGAGGAGGAGCGACGGTGGATGGGACGGGCCTCGCTCCCGTCCCCGTTAAAGCTAGGGGACACCTCAGCAGCGCATTAAATGTGCCTTGTCCTATAATACGAGCGATAAGCTCGTAGCACTGTATGCCTTTGCACCTCCTATGTGCCACTGTGGCAGCCCCTTTCAACTATAAAAGGAGGCCCGTGGCATACTGGAAAGGGATTCGGCTCTCTAAAATGGCACAGCCACCGTAGCTAGTTCGAGAGCTCAAGAACACTCAATACATCCACCAAAGCAGGACTAGGGTTTTACGCATCCTTGCGGCCCGAACCTGGGTAAACGATCCTTGTGCTGATTACTAATCCTGCTCTTCTCGCAACCCTGTGCCCCGGCAACCGTAGTAGGGATTCTTGTGATCCCATAGGTGTCGTTCCACACCGACAGTTAGGGTAAAACCTCATCTCGGTTTGACCGATTACACAAACTCGGTGGGACCGACTTTGGTAATAAGCTAACCAGAGAGTTGGTCAGGCAAGCTCGATGGGACCAATTACAAAACTCGGTAGGACCAAATTTATTGCAACAGGATCTAGAGAGTTTTGCAAGCCCATCTTGGTGAGACCGGGATCCCATTGGTGACACCTAATTGATTAGGGTTTCTGGCAGTGGCTATGTCAAGTGAACTCGGTGGCGCCGGATAGAAAGTTTCGGTGGGGCCGAGTTTGACTTTTGGTTTGGGACATATTTGGATATGAGAAAGTGGTTGAGGGCTTGGGAGCATATCACTAAGCACTTTGTGCAAGTGAGCCATTAAGCAACACCTCGTCCCCTTTTAATAGTATTGGCTTTCCTATGGACTCAATGTGATCTTGGATTAGTTAAAGTAAAATGTAGAGTCTAGATCATTTGAGCTTGAGCCAAACCTTTATCCTTAGCATCTTGAAGGGGTTCCATATCCTCTTGTCCACGCCACTCCATCTGTTGAACTCGTCTGAAATATACTAGATAAAAACATTAGTCCAACAAGAGATATGTTGACATTAATTACCAAAACCACCCAGGGAGCACTTGTGCTTTCAGTATGTGATTGGGCGATCCTTACCATTTATTTGTTCCAGTTGCACCTTGTTATTTCAGTCATCAATCTCTTATCAAGTGGCTTCTCACCATAATGGTCATGCAATATTAACTGTGGAATTCATTTGTCCATTCTCTGTTCAAATGTTCATTGTGAAGACTATATGTTGCAATTTCTATCCATGGATTCAGCTTGTCTATCTGTCTATCATGGTTCTAACGGATGCCACCCTCTTCGGGATGGCTCCTCCAACGTGTCTGAATCTGGACCGCAATGATGGGGATCAGTCGAACCCTCCACCCCCGCCACCTCCTCCGCCTCCGGAGGCATGGCAAGCTGTGATGGCAACCATCAACGCCAAGACCCGGATGATTTTGCAAATCTTGTAAGAGCGCAACCAAGACCAAGGCAACCAAGGGAATCAAGGTCAAGGGCAGTTCAACAATCAGCCTCAGTTTGCTACCCTCAACCAGTTCCTTGCAAATCAGCCAAAGTCTTTCAGTAACTATGTCGAGGCCACAGACGCCGATGATTGGCTCGTGGACATCTGCAAGCATTTTGAATGTAGCAATGACAGGCCCGAGGACTATGTAAAGTTTGCTTCTTTTCAGCTCAAGCACCTAGCTGCTGATTGGTATCAACAGTACAAAGATTCCAGAGGAGGTCGAGTGATTACCTGGGAAGACTTCTGTCGGGATTTCAAAGCTCATCACATTCCTACAAGTATTGTTGAGAGCAAGCGTGAGGAATTCCGCAATCTCAAGCAAGGAAGCATTTCCGTGTATCAATATAACATCCAGTTTCAGAAACTTGCTTGCTTCGCAAAACAGGATGTTCCTGATGAAAAGAGCATGATCTATCACTTCAAGGGTGGCCTCAGAGAACATCTGCAGTTAGCTGTCGTTCTTATTGAGCCTACTAAGTTCGATCAATTCCATAACATGGCCCTCAAGCAAGAAGGTGCTCAGCTCAAGTGTGAGGCTTCAAAGAAGAGAATCAGGGATGTAGTTCAGTCTTCTTCTTCCTCACAAGTGGCAGCTAAGCAACATAAGTTCTGGCTTCCTCCTGCTCTGTTTCGTCAGCCCTTCCAGCACAAGAACAAAGGTGATCATGGATCTTCCCACCCACCCAACCCAGGCTATCAGAACAACTCTCAGACTCAAGCTCCAAGGTCAAGTGCTCCTTATCATTGACCGATTTCAGAGGCGACTAGCTACAAGTGTCAGCAGAAAGGTCACTATGCGAACAAGTGCTTCAACCAAAGGCGCCTTCCGCCTTCTCCTCCTGTGAGATCTTCTAACAGTGTAGTGGTCAAGCATAATCCCAAGCATCCTAAGGTGAACATGATGAATGCAGCTCAAGCGGAGGAATATAATGATGTGATAATGGGTAATCTCTCAGTTAATGACATTCCTGCAAAAGTTTTATTCGATACTGGTGCATCGCTTTCTTTCATTTCAAGACCTTTTGTTGCCAAGCATGAGTTTGTGACGTAAAAGATTCCTATCCCGTTGAAGGTTGTGTCATCGGGTAAGCAAATGACATCTAATAATTGCATCCTGGATGTGTCTATCAAGATGGGAAACTATAAATTTCTGTCTAAACCAATTGTTCTTGACGACTCTGATATTGATCTAATTCTCGGCATGGACTGGCTTTTTAAGCACAAGGATCAACTTGATTGTGCTGCCATGGAAATTCAATTAACACACTCTTCTAAGGATGTGATCATCTATGCCGCTCGTGTCGAAACCATTCGGTTATTCTCTCAATGAGAAGGGCGAGTTAGATGCAATTTCTCATATTCCAGTCATTTGTGAGTACCAAGATGTCTCTCCAGAAGAGCTTCCGGGTATGCCTCCTCACCGTCCAGTTGAGTTCGTTATCGATCTTGAGCCTGGTCCTGAACCCGTTTGCAAGCGTCCATACAAGCTTGGACCAAAGGAGCTGAAGGAATTGAAGAAACAGCTCGATGAACAAGAGCGTCTGGGTCTGATCAGACCGAGTTCATCTCTGTGGGGTTGTGGTGTTCTTTCTGTCCAGAAGAAGGATGGCACAGACCGACTTTGCGTCGATTACCATCCATTGAGCAAGAAGACAATCAAGAATAAGTATCCACTTCCCAACATCAATGAGCTATTCGAGCAACATAAAGGTGCAAAATTGTTTTCCAAGCATGACCTCCGTATGGGTTATCATCAGATTCGCATTCGTGAACAAGATAACCCCAAGACAGCATTCAGAACAAGTTTGGTTCTTATGAATATACGGTCATGTATTTCGGCCTTGTCAATGCTCCTCCAACGTTCTCTCACATGATGAACTTCTTCTTCAACCCCTACAAAAATGAATTCGTCCTGGTGTATCTCGATGATATCTTGCTGTTCTCCAAGAATAAGAAGGATCATGCCAAACATTTACGATTGGTGCTCGACAAGCTCAGAGAGTATCAGTTCTATGCAAAGTTCTCTAAATGTGAGTTTTGGCTTGATGAAGTTCTTTACCTTGGCCACATCATCTCCGCCAAGGGCATTGCTGTTAATCCGAGAAGGTTTCTGCAATTGTGAACTAGGAACCTCCTCAGAATGTCAAGCAGCTCCGCAGTTTCCTTGGTCTCGCAAGCTATTGCCGAAGATTCGTTGAGAATTTCTGTAAGATTGCAAAGCCTCTTTCCAACCTCCTCTAGAAGCATGTCAAGTATGTCTGGACTCCTGAGTGTGACGTTGCTTTCAACACTCTCAAAGAGAAGCTAGTCTCAGCTCTTGTCTTAACTCCTCCTGATGAATCCAAACCATATGAAGTTTTCTGTGATGCCTCTTTGCAAGGTCTCGGCGCTGTGTTAATGCAAGAGAAGAAAGTTGTGGCCTATGCCTCTCGTCAGTTGAAGCCCAATGAAAGGAACTATCCCACTCACGATCTTGCATTGGCGGCAGTTGTCCATGCATTAATAACATTGAGACATCTCTTGTTGGGAAGGCAAGTAGACATTTTCACCGATCACAAGAGACTCAAATATATCTTCACAAAACCCAACCTCAACCTGCTGCAAACTCATTGGGTCGAAATGATTCAAGAGTACAATCCAAGTATTGAATATACTACAAGCAAGGCCAATGTGATTGCAGATGCTTTGAGCAGGAAGGCTTATTGCAATAGCTTAATTCTCAAGCCATTCCAACCGGATCTTTGTGAAGCTTTTCGAAAGCTCAACCTTCAAGTTGTTCCTCAAGGTTTTCTTGCCAACCTTGAAGTCACTCCAACTTTGGAGGACCAAATTCGTGAGACACAACTGCTTGATACCATGGTGAAGAGAGTGAAACATGGTATTGCCAAGGGCCTACCAAAATACAAGTGCTATCACATTGATGACAAGGACACCTTATTCTTCGAGGACCGGATTGTGGTTCCTAAAGATGATCTAAGGAAGGTCATAATGAACGAAGCGCACAATTCTCTTCTGTCCATTCATCCAGGCAGTTCGAAGATGTACCATGACCTCAAGCAGTCGTATTGCTGGACTCGAATGAAGCGAGAGATCGCTCAATTCGGAAATGAATGTGATGTCTGTCGAAGGGTGAAAGCAGAACACCAACAACCAGCTGGTCTCCTCCAACCTCTTGCTATTCCAGAATGGAAGTTTGATCATATCAAAATGGACTTCGTTACTGGATTTCCGAAGTCCAAGCGTGGGAATGATGCTATCTTCGTCGTCATTGACAAGCTTACTAAAGTGGCTCATTTCCTTCCAATCAAAGAATCTATCACAGCAGCTCAGTTGGCAGAGCTATACACCTCTAGAATTGTCTCATTGCACGGTATTCCACAATTGATCTCTTCAGACCGCGGAAGCATTTTCACTTCTAAGTTCTGGGACTCCATTCAGAAGGCTATGGGCACCAACATTCGCTTCAGCACAGCATTCCATCCTCAAACAAGTGGCCAAGTCGAGCGAGTCAATCAAATCCTCGAAGACATGCTCAGGGCTTGTGTCATCTCTTTCGATATGAAGTGGGAAGATTGCCTTCCATATGTCGAGTTCTCCTATAACAACAACTTCCAAGCAACTTTGGGCAAGGCCCGATTTGAAATTCTTTATGGCAAAAAGTGTCGTACTCCTCTCAATTGGTCCGAGACTAGTGAACGCCAACTTCTTGGCAACGACTTGATCACAGAAGCTGAAGAAATGTGTAAAGTCATCCGTGAAAATCTCAAAGCCGCGCAATCGCGCCAGAAGAGTTACTATGATAGCAAGCACCGTGACTTGGCTTTCGAGAGCGGAGACCATGTCTACCTCTGTGTCTCTCCAATGAAAGGCAGTCGACGCTTTGGTATCAAAGGGAAGCTTGCCCCGAGATACGTGGGTCCTTTCAAGATCATTGGCAAAAGAGGCAACCTCGACTATCAACTCGAGCTTTCATCCAACTTCACAAATGTTCACGATGTGTTTCACATGTCACAGCTTCGCAAGTGCTTCAAGACGCCTGACGCACTATCAACTTCGAAGAGATTGACCTCCAAGAAGATATGTCTTAGCATGAGCATCCCGTTGCAATTCTTGAAGAAACCGAGTGAAAGACTCGCTACAAGTCAATCAAATTCCTGAAAGTTAAATGGTCACACCATTCCGACTGTGAAGCTACCTGGGAGCGCGAGGATCACCTCCATTCCGAATATCTGGAGTTCTTTCAGTCCTAGATCTCGGGACGAGATCCTCTTGTAGTGGTGGAGTGTTGTAACACCCCGGATGTAATTTTCCATATTTGTAACCCCAACTCTTGCCATTTCCGGCTATGTGATATGATATTTCCTTCGTGGTTTGGTTTTGTCTTTCGTTTTGCATTTTGTTCATGCCATGCATTTCATCTCATGTCATCATGTGCGTCTCATTTGTATTCGTGTTCATCTCATGCATCCGGTCATTTTCCCCGTTGTCCGTTTCACAATCCGAGACTCCCACATGCACCCGTGGCACCCCTCAAATCTCGTTTCGTGAGCGGGAGAAAAACGTTCTCGGAATGGGTCGAGATTTGTCGAGTGGTCTTGCTACATCACCGGTAGGCCGCCTGTCAAATTTCGCTCCATTTGGAGATCGTTTGATGCCCCAACGGTTAACCGGGTAACCGCAAAAAGCCTCTCTCTCGTGTTGCAACCCAACACCCCTCCAAAACAGCCCACTAACCCATCTAAACCCCCTCCATGCTCTCCGTCATTGGATCACAATCGTGTGGGCGAAAATCGCACCTCATTTGGACTCTCCTAGCCCCCTCTACCTATAAATATGTGCCTCTCCCCGAAATTCCCGCAGTCCAAACCATAGCAAATCCCCCCTCTCGCCGCCGGACATGTTCGCACCCGCCGGACAGCCGATCCGCCGCTCCCAGCCTCTCCGGCGTTGATACGTGGCATCCGCTCGCCTCCGCCGCCGCGGCCCGCTCGGGCCCGAGGCGCCCCCCCCTCCCCGAAGCCCATCCTCCTGCGCCGCCCGGCTCCTCCAGCGCGCCACCCTAGGTCAATGTCGCGACCGCCACTCGGATACTTCGCCCGCGCCACCACCTTCGTCGCCCTCCGCCTGCGTGCCACGGCGCAAGCCCGCCGCCGCCCGACGCCGGTTGCGGCCACCCCGCCGCGCGTCCACCACCGCCCGGCCTCGCCCTCGCCGTCCCTGCCGCGCCACGGCCAGATCCGGCCGCTCCACTCCGGCGACCTCCTCCCCCGCGAACTCCGGCGAGCCCCCGCACCTCCGGCCGCCTTCTTCCACCAAGCTCGGTGACTCCCCGGCGATCCTCTAAGTCCGTGCAGCGAAACCCTAGATCCGATTTGCGAGGTGATATTTTCAACAAGTCCCGAATCTGTGACATTTTGGTGCCCCATTTGACATGCCATACCTTCATGCTCGGTGCTCCTAATCATGCATATGACATATCGAAATGTTCGACTCGTGATGCTCTTCATTTTAGGTTCATTTTCATGCATGTTACTGTACATATTGACACCATTATCCTCGTTGCAAAAGTGCTATATGACGTTGTTTGCTGTAATTCAACATAACTTCATGATTTGTCATTTTCGTCGGATTTGGTGTGTGCATCATATGAGCATGATGTCTATATGTTTTCGGAGAATCTCCATGCCATATTTACAGAGGTGCAAGCCTTGTATTTTTATGAGCTCTGTGGTCACTAGAACAAGCATGCAAAGTAGGCTATGTGATGATGCTGTTTTCAGGCGCACAGTTATTTTGCAGTCCTTTCCTGTTACATTTTGATGCTATGTAAACATGTTGCTACCAGTAGATCCACGCAAATTTTGAGGTAGTTCAGTAATAGTGTTTTAATGATGTGGTATTACTCTACTCAGTCATGCCTCTGGTTGTAATTATGGAGTTGTGTAGCATCTCTTTTCCATGCCATACTTTTGCTAAGTATTGTTCCTGGCAGATTGTTAATGTGAAGTTCAGTTTTTCCATGTGTTTTGCTAGTGACCCATGTACCCTATGCACTTTATCTTGCCATTCTTAGCTTCATGAATATGTCTACTGACTGTTAGTTACCTTGTGATGCCATGTAATGCTTTGTGGTGAGTGGCATGAGCTTGCATAGTTGCTATCACGAATCTGTTTCTGACATGCTCTGTTTTTCTTGTCTGAAACTGATCATATCATTTGCGCTGTTTGCATTGATGCTACCATCTTTTCCATACATCTTTGGTTAAAGTTCAGTAAGGGAGTTTTGTTCTATGTCTTTCGTAATAGCATTCCATGCCTTTGTTTGCCATGATATGTTCCTGTAGCATATTTTTTGCTAGCTCTAAACATTGCTACCTGATATGTTCCAGTATGTGAATCTGTTATCATTTGCATTTTTGCCATGCTATTTTGAGCTTGTTCTATTGAGTTCTAGCAGGATCTCAGTGATCATGATTTGCAGAGCTTCAAGTGTACTTTGATGCTATGTGTTTCGTTGCTATGTTGTAGTGCTGTAGCATAGTTTCTTGTTGCATTCTAAGTGCTATGATGTTGTTAATCATAGATTTGCATCATTCTTGTTTTGCTTATCATTTGCAAACCGTGCATCCGTTTCCGGTGATCCTTATATCAATTTCGACCAAAATCACCTCATCTTTCTAGCGGCATGCTTGGTTTGCTAAGTTGATGCCTTGATCATCTCTTTCCTTCCAGAGTACCCATATGCATTGCACATCATATCTTGCATTCCATGCGATGTCGTGCATCATGTTGCTTGTGCATTGCACCGTGATTGACTGTGTTCCGTTGCTTGTGTTCTTGCTTTGGATAGAGCCGGGAGACGAGTTCGTGAACGAGGAACCTGTTGAGTACGCTAACGAGGAGCAAGCTTTCGACAACTCTGAGAACTTTGCAGGCAAGATGACCATTACCCTCGATATCAGTTCTATCTTTGCTTTCTAGTTGTTCGTTCTATCACTATGTCGCGCTACCTACCACTTGTTTATAATGCCTCCCATATTGCCATTTCAAGCCTCTAACCCACCTTCCTAGCATACCATTGTTTGGCTATGTTACCGCTTTGCTCAGCCCCTCTTATAGTGTTGTTAGTTGCAGGTGAAGTTGAAGATTGCTCCATGCTGGAACATGATTATGTTGGGATATCACAGTATCTCTTATTTTAATTAATGCATCTATATAATTGGTAAAGGGTGGAAGGCTCGGTCTTATGCCTGGTGTTTTTTTCCACTCCTGCCGCCCTAGTTTCCGTCATACCGGTGTTATGTTCCTTGATTTTGCGTTCCTTACGCGGTTGGGGTTATGGGACCCCCTTGACAGTTCGCTTTGAATAAGACTCCTCCAGCAAGGCCCAACCTTGGTTTTACATTTGCCTAACAACCTAAGCCTTTTTCCCTTGGGAGTTGCAAACCCGAGGGTCATCTTTATTTTAACCCCCCGGGCTAGTGCTCCTCTGAGTGTTGGTCCAACCTAGAGCCACTTGCGGTGCCACCCCTTCACCTGGGGTCTTCAGTTGCTGTACGTAGTGTTCATCCGGTGTGCCCTGAGAACGAGATATGTGCAGCTCCTATCAGGATTTGTCGGCACATTCGGGTGGTCTTGCTGGTCTTGTTTTACCACTGTCGAAATGTCTTGTAACCGGGATTCCGAGTCTGGTAGGGTTGTTTCGGGAGAAGGAATATCCTTCGCTAATCGTGAGAGCTTGTGATGGGCTAAGTTGGGACACCCCTGCAGGGTATAAACTTTCGAGAGCCGTGCCCGCGGTTATGTGGCAGATGGGAATTTTTAAATATCCGGTTGTAGAGAACTTGACACTTGACTTAATTAAAATGAATCAACCGCGTGTGTAGCCGTGATAGTCTCTTTTCGGCGGAGTCCGGGAAGTGAACACAGTTTGGGTTATGTATGAACGTAAATAGTTTCAGGATCACTTCTTGATCACTTCTAGCTTCACGACCATTGCGTAGTTTCTCATCTTACTCTTGTACTCGTATGTTAGCCACCATATTTGCTTAGGCTTGCTGCAACTCCACCTCAGTACCACATCCTACCCATAAGCTTAAATAGTCTTGATCTTGCAGGTTTTCAGATTGCTGAGGCCTCGTTACTCATAGATACTACCAAAACAGTTGCTAGTGCTGATGATACCAGTGCAGGTGATGCTACCGAACTCAAGTGGGAGTTCCACGAGGACCATGGTCGTTACTATGTTTCATTTCCTGATGATCAGTAGTGGAGTCTAGTTGGGACGATCGGGGATCTAGCATTTGGGGTTATCTTCTTTTTATTCGGATTTGTCCGTAGTCGGACTATGAGTGTACTCTGAATGATGTATGAATTATTTTTTCATTGTGTGAAGTGGCGATTGTAAGCCAACTATTTATTCTTGCAACAAAACCAAAATGCGGTTATGCCTCTAAGTCGTGCCTCGACATGTGGGGGATATAGCCACATCTTGGGCGTTACAGGCAGGAGCACGCGGCACGACCGCCGACCGGCGCTGGTTTGGGCGGCTGGAGCAATTAGACCGGAGGTTGAAGAAGCACTACGGCCGTTGGTTGGACATCGTACGGTCACTGGAGCTAGAATCGTTCATATTGACTAAGTTGACAAAGCCCTCCGTCCCCCTCAACTTAGTAGGCCCACAAGTCAGCCTCCCCCTATGGTGGGTCCCAGCTAGCAGGGGAGTATTCATCTTTTTGTGCGTAATAAGGAGGCACTTCCTTGTGTGCGAAGATATAATTGGTGGGTCCGACCTATCAGCGGGGGAACGTTTTTTCTCAAAATACAGAGGCCCTTCTGGTGGATCCCAGCTGTCAGGTCGAGGAATCATTATTTTGCGCGTAATAAGGAGTCATTCCCTTGCGTGCGGCTGTGGACCCAGTTGTCAGCCTCTCCACGTACAGTCCACTTCCGATGGATGTCGTTCGTTGACCGCGTTGACCACGGCGTGCCGAGAGCACCAGGGTGGTGGACGATGGAGAGGCCTAGGAAGGGAACGACACGGAGCAGGGAAGACTCGGCAGTTGTTTCCCACGCGGAGGGGAGTACGAGGGTTTACTGGTTCGTCTACCGTCGCCGGAGAATAACAGCAGGTGTGGGTGAGTAGAGGGATGGCTAGGCCAGCGATGGGAGTACGGTTGGGCAGTGAGGCCTGCGCAGCAGCACAGCCAACCGCGGGAGGAGGGGGAAGGCAGTCCCCTGGCGCTTGTTTGAGCGGTTGGAGTAGGAGGAGCAGAGATTGAAGAAGCACGATGGGCGTTGGATGGACATCCAACAGTCAGTGCTCTCATGTGTTGACTAAGTTGACACGGCGTTGCGTGTGCGTCAACCTTTTTTTTAGGAAAGCATACGCGTCAACCTGTAGTAGGCGCACAAGTTAGCCTCAAATCTATGGAAATAGCATACAACCCATCTGCCATTATTTCTAATAATTTAAAGCCCATTTTCCAATTCTTAAGAATTTTTTTGGAGCCCATCTTCTTTTTGTTAGCATTACACCCCATATCGTGGCCATGGTTAAAAATTATACGAAAATTTGCATATTTTCGTGCGGTCAACTATTTTTAATCCCAAAATATCGAGTCACATTCAAACTATTTTGAAAAATCATTTATATAAATATAAAATCCAAATAATTGTACACGCATAAAAATCAATGGAATTTAAAATCTTGTAATGAAAAAAAATTGAAACTAATTCCTGGTTTGGTTTGTTTTAAAAATGTACAACCCATTTCTGGGCAAACCGTCGTCTTGAAAGATTTGCAGCCCACCAGGGCTGATAAAGCAAGTAGGCCTCGTTTGGGTATTGTTTAAAAAATAGAACTAGGCTAGCCATTTTCAGCAAGAAAAAAACACAACTAGGCTCATTATGTGGTAAACATAAATAAAACCCTGGCTAGACGGGCCATAGCCCCCGCAAAGCCCGTTGTTACCCTATACGCCGCTAAAACTAGTATAAATAACAACTGCTTGTGCCTAAAAGAAGTAAATTACAACTGCGCGACCTGCTGGGTCCCTGGTGTCAGCCGCTCATTGTGTATTTCTCTCGTTTGTGTTGGGTGTGAGTAGCGCCTCTCATTAAGTAAATATATGGGCTTTTTGAATTGATTTTATTATTTACTAGGGTGGATGGGTTGTTTTGTCTTGGGCCTAGAGAAACAATTACTACTAGTACAGTGGAGACACTCTACAGCTACCCAGAAAACCAATTAATACTAGTACAGTGGATACACTACCGCTTCTGGCTCCTCCTAGGTCATCGAAACGTCTCCCTCTACTGAATTCCGTTTTACTTTTGTTCACCGACATGCGGGCCATGTAGCGCGCGGGCCCAAATGCCATCCACCAAATTAGAAGGCAGTATGCAGGTGGAGAGTCACCCTGGTCGTAGCGCGGCAGTAATGAGCCGTTGTATCACAAAACCCCACCTCCCCGCAGTCTAAGTTTGACGGACAAAGCAACCATCATTTCACTCTTCGTTGTATCCCCTTCTCCCTCACCGTCTTCAAGAAAGCCAACACTCTTATCTACCGTTGTTCTTCTCTCCCAATGAAGGGAAGGGAAGCGGATCCGTGATGTTGGTATATTTTTGTTCAGAGAAAAAAAAAGAACTTTGGAAAAGCAGTAACCAATCCTTACTCTCTTTTTTGTTTCATTGTCATTGCGATTTTGTTTTCCTTTCAGTGGTCTCCTAGTATTCATCAGTTTCATGATGGACCAAGGAGAACCAGGCAAAGATATGCCGATATTGGAGCAGACGTGGGAGTCTGATCCCCACGAGACAGAGAGCTCCAAGAAGATGGAGGCAGCCACCGAGCCGACCCCAGATACGCTCACGGCCACTATTGAGATGGTTAATTCCCCATTTGAGGTTACAGCCCTCGTGGCCCTGCAGGAGCAGTTTTCCCCCTTTCGAATATGTGTCCCCCCCCCCCCCCCCGCTGAGCTGCCCAAGGTGATTTTCTTCTTTGCCGATCTCGATTCTGGTTTTTCATCTAAGTATGTGGTGATGAATAATGCAAAATTCTATTAGCTTTGATGCCATGCTATACATAGTGGTTTAAATAACTTGTGTTTCTTATACTGGAAAGTAATTCAGAATTTGTTTCTGTTTCAATTAGAGCCCTGATGCAGACAAGGATTGTGTGCTTGTACATGTCACCCGCTATGAGGCGGATGACCTGAATATACGCACTCGGAAAACAGAGTTCTTAGGCTGTTGTATCCTGGAAGCCATTTGCGCTTATACTGATGTCGAGTTGTATTCCAGCCTCACTGTTGTCAGGCGTGTTGTCCAGGGTGTACTGAAGCACAAGAAGTTCAAAGCTACTCCTTCGTTTGTGAGGCATACTGTTCTTGTCAAGCTTACGCAGGAAGATGACGTGGCATGCCTCCACAAACAAGTTTATGAGTGGCAAGGCCACAAGGTTATCTTCATGAAGGTTCACAGATTTGAGCTGCTGCCGGACGTCCTCGATGATGTTCAAGGCAAGGTCCGTCTTGGATCCATCCCAAATTAGATCGAGGCATGAAATAGTTTCCCTAGCTAGTGTTTAATAGTAGTTTGGATTGTGTCTAATCTTGCCTATTATCGAGCCCTCTAGGCTAGTACTCTGTTTGAATCCGTCTATGGGAACTACTTCTACTTTTGTGTGCCTATGAATCATATGAGAACCATCGTAATTGTTGCCGAAACAGATGCGTCCTCACTAGTTCTTTCATGAATATGGCATGGTAAGACATAAGTTCTCATGGTATATCATACGAGCAGTGGGTGTTTGATGAAATAGAATACTCGTTCGAGAACTGTGCACCGACATATACATAAGTACTTGTAAACACTGTTGGTGCTACACCACTTGTAAGCAGTTGTGCAAAACACGGCACATTGGCTCAGCTCACTTCAACACTAGGCTATCGACCAGCTAAAAATCAATAATCTGCTATCTGACATATCAGCAACTACTCCTACGTATCTTGTTACAGTGGTTCATGCAGCTAACTGAGGCCACAATGTAAATTCCAAATGTTCACACGCTAGTCCAGCGTTCATGTGTAACACTCACATTAAACTCGGCTTCTTAAAAACCTTGAAAAGCATAAGTTAAGAAATTTTATACATCTCAATGATTCATAGAACATAACAAACATATACTGGTTCACAACAAAAGACAAAGCGCGAGAAGGTTTACAAATCAGGAAAAAACAAGCAAGGCTTCTCTAAGCAAAGGGCCTCCCGGCAGGCTTAAATTTCCTGGAGTTCACTCTGGTTTTTTCTTGTTGCCACCATCCAGGGTTAGGTTCTCTCATTCTAGAATAACCAATTATAATTGTGTTCTCAGCTGGAATGCTGAAATGAACCATGTAGCATACTGACCAGCTGAAATTCTTGTGCATTCCACTAAATTTAAGCACTGCTATTTGCAGAAATAAGCAGACCACAATGCCTCTTGTCGGCGCACCTGTCGCACAAACATCCATGCAGCCATGCCAGCTAATCCTCTATCCATGGATCAACTCGTAGAAAGTGCATTCCGGACTAGGATGCAGTTGTTTTCGCTCGTCCCTGCACTGCAATCAGGAAGTAAAACGTATGAATCAGCTTCTTTTAGATGATGTTGGCCATTCTACCTAGTTACTACCAATGTAGGAATACCTGGAACAATGATGGTTAGAGGACGGCAGCTAGGAATAGCCATCTCATTTAGTGCAGTTGTACTAAAACTGAGGTGTATACTTTTGATTGCGCAGATAGAAACAATATGGAGACAGACATCCCTATTTGAGCAAATACGAAATACGGATATTAAAATAGTGACATATATTTGCAGTGGTGTATGATTAACAGCAGCATCTATTGTGTTATAATTGGCACTAGATTGACAGTATGGAAGTGCCCTTAAGTAAGTAGCATCACATCACATCAACACTGCCACTAGATTAACACACAGAACAATAGCATTAGTATTACTGTCATGAGAGTAGCACATGGTCAGTAAATGTGCAATAAAATTTGTGCAGTTCCACTGGGATGAAGCAATGTTAGCGGTGTGAGATTTAAGTGTAACTCCTAAAACACAATTCATGGGAAATAAAGCAAGACGAAATCACTTCATCAAATGGTGGTGGCATTGCTTCAATTTATCGACGACACTAGTGAGGGAGTCCTGGACTAAGGGGTCTCGGGCGTCCGGCCTGTTAGCCATGGGCCGGACTGATGGGCTATGAAGATACAAAGACCGAAGACTCTACCCTGTCCGGATGTGACTCTCATTGGTGTGGAAGGCAAGCTTGGCGACCAAATATGAAGATTCCTTTCTCTATAATGGACTTTGTGTAACCCTAGTCCCCTCCGGTGTCTATATAAACCGGAGGCCTTAGTCCGTAGAGGATAGATATACAATCATAGTCAGACAGGCTAGACTTCTAGGGTTTTAGCCATCACGATCTCGTGGTAGATCAACTCTTGTAATACGCATATTCATCAAGATCAATCAAGCAGGAAGTAGGGTATTACCTGCATAGAGAGGGCCCGAACCTGGGTAAACATTGTGTCCCCCGTCTCCTGTTACCATCGACCTTAGACGCACAGTTCGGGACCCCCTACCCGAGATCCGCCGGTTTTGACACTGACATTGGTGCTTTCATTGAGAGGTGCACTGTGTCGTCGTCAAAAGGTTTGATGGCTCCTTCGATCATCTACAACGATGTTGTCCAGGGGAAGTCTTCCTCCCCGGACAGATCTTCGTATTCGGCGGCTTCGTGATACGTCTCCAATGTATCTATAATTTATGATGTATTGATGCTATTATATTATCTGTTTTGGATGTTTATGGGCTTTACTAAACACTTTTATATTTTATTTGGGACTAACCTATTAACCGGAGGCCCAGCCTAAATCGCTGTTTTCTTGCCTATTTTAGTGTTTCGAAGAAAAGGAATATCAAAAGGAGTCCAAACGGAATGAAACCATCGGGAGAGTTATTTTTGGAACGGAAGCAATCCAGGAGACTTGGAGTAGACATCAGGGAAGCTTCGAGGAAGCCACGAGGCAGGGAGGCGCGCCCCCCACCCTCGTGGGCCCCGTGTGGCTCCCCTGGCTGACTTCTTTCGCCTACATATGTCCATATACTCTAAAAACATCGGGGAACAGAATAGATCGGGAGTTCCGCCACCGCAAGCCTCTGTAGCCACCAAAAACCAATTGGGACCCTTTTCCGGCACCCTGCCGGAGGGGGGATCCCACACCGGTGGCCATCTTCATCATCCTGGCGCTCTCCATGACGAGGAGGGAGTAGTTCACCCTCGGGGCTGAGGGTATGTACCAGTAGCTATGTGTTTGATCTCTCTCTCTCTCTCGTGTTCTTGATTTGGCATGATCTTGATGTATTGCGAGCTTTGCTATTATAGTTGGATCTTATGATGTGTCTCCCCCTCTACTCTCTTGTAGTGGATTGAGTTTTCCCTTTGAAGTTATCTTATCGGATTGAGTCTTTAAGGATTTGAGAACACTTGATGTATGTCTTGCATGTACTATCTATGGTGACAATGGGATATTCACGTGATCTACTTGATGTATGTTTTGTTGATCAACTTGCGGGTTCAGTGACCTGGTGAACTTATGCATAGGGGTTGGCACACGTTTTCGTCTTGACTCTCCAGTAGAAACTTTGGGGCACTCTTTGACGTTCTTTGTGTTGGTTGAATAGATGAATCTGAGATTGTGTGATGCATATCATATACTCATACCCACGGATACTTGAGGTGACATTGGAGTATCTATGTGACATTAGGGTTTTGGTTGATTTGTATCTTAAGGTGTTATTCTAGTACGAAATCTATGATAGATCGAACGGAAAGAATAACTTCGTGTTATTTTACTACGGACTCTTCAAATGATCGATCATAAAGGATAACTTTGAGGTGGTTTAGTACCCTACAATAATCTCTTCGTTTGTTCTCCGCTATTAGTGACTTTGGAGTGACTCTTTGTTGCATGTTGAGGGATAGTTATATGATCCAATTATGTTATTATTGTTGAGAGAACTTGCACTAGTGAAAGTATGTACTCTAGGCCTTGTTTCAACGCATTGCAATACCGTTTTTACTTACTTTTATCATAAGTTACCTTACTGTTTTTATATTTTCAGATTACAAAAACCTATATCTACCATCCAAATTGCACTTGTATCACCATCTCTTCGCCGAACTAGTGCACCAATACAATATACCATTGTGTTGGGTGTGTTGGGGACACAAGAGACTCTTTGCTATTTGGTTGCAGGGTTGTTCTAGAGAGACCATCTTCATCCTATGCCTCCCATGGATTGATAAACCTTAGGTCATCCACTTGAGGGAAATTTACTACTGTCCTACAAACCTTTGCACTTGTAGGCCCAACAACGTCTACAAGAAGAAGGTTGCGTAGTAGACATCAAGCTCTTTTCTGGCGCCGCCGGGGAGGTGAGTGCTGGAAGGTATATCTTTAGGTCTTGCCGAATCTTTTAGTTTCTTGTTTTATCACTAGTTTGGTCTATTAATGAAAACTACAAAAAAAAATTGGAATTGAGGGTGCCTCATATGCTTCATCTTTTTAATGTCTTCCATGAAAATAAGGATTCCGATAATTGTGCTCAATTGCTAGAGGAAGAATGCATTAGAATGTTTGGCACTAAATATTTGAATCATGAGCATGATTGCAATGTTGTTAGTATGAATTCTATAAATATCCATGATGCTAATGATATGCAAAGCCACAAGCTTGGGGATGCTATGTTTGATGAAGATGATATTTTTAGTCCCCCAAGTTTTGATGTGCAAATTTATTATGATGAAAGCATGCCTCCTATCTATGATGATTATTGTGATGACACGTATGCCATAAAGAATAATGATAACCATGAAACTTGTCATCTTGATTTAAATTTTCAATTGGATTATGCTCCACATGATAGTCATTTTGTTGAGTTTCCTCCCACTACTATTGATGAGAATAAATTTGCTTATGTGGAGAGTAGTAAAATTTCTATGCAAGTAGATCATGAAAAGAATGCTTTATGTGCTGGTTATATGGTTGAATTCATTCATGATGCTACTGAAAATTATTATCAGAGAGGATCATATGCTTCTACATATTGCAATAATATCAAGTTTCCTCTCTATGTGTTAAAAGTTTTGAAGTTATGCTTGTTTTGCCTTCCTATGCTAGTTGATTATTGTTCCCATAAGTTGTTTGCTCATAAAATCCCTATGCATAGGAAGTGGGTTAGACTTATATGTGCTAGTCATATTCTTCATGATGCTCTCTTTATGTTTCAATTCTTATCTTTTAGGTGAGCATCATTGAAATCATCATGCCTAGCTAGGGTCGTTAAATGTTAGCGCTTGTTGGGAGGCAACCCAATTTTATTTTTGTTCTTTTCCTTTTTGCTCCTGTTTAGTAATAAATAAATCATCTAACCTCTGGTTAAATCTGGTTTTATGTTTTAATTAGTGTTTGTGCCAAGTAAGACCTATAGGATCTTCTTGGATGATAATTATTTGATCTTGCTGAAAAAGACAGAAACTTTCTGCTCAAGAAAACAATTGTTAAAAATCACCATAAAGCGGTAAAATACTGATTCCAATTGCAGTAGATCAATAATCAAATTATCTAGGTTGTCCTATTTTGGCAGATTTTTCTGAGTTCCAGAAGTATACGTTTGATACAGATTACTACAGACTGTTCTGTTTTTGACAGATTCTACTTTCTATGTGTTGTTTGCTTATTTTGATGAATCTATGAGTAGTATCGGAGGGTATGAACCATAGATAAGTTGGAATACAGTAGATATTACAACAATATAAATTTAGAATGAGTTCACAACAGTACCTAAGTAGTGATTTATTTTCTTATACTAACGGAGCTTACGAGTTTTCTGTTAAGTTTTGTGTTGTGAAGTTTTCAAGTTTTAGGTAAAGATTCGATGGACTATGGAATAAGGAGTGGCAAGAGCCTAAGCTTGGGGATGCCCAAGGCACCCCAAGGTAATATTCAAGGACAACCAAGAGCCTAAGCTTGGGGATGCCCCGGATGGCATCCCCTCTTTCGTCTTCGTTCATCGGTAACTTTACTTGGAGCTATATTTTTATTCACCACATGATATGTGTTTTGCTTGGAGCGTCATTTTATTTTGTTAGTATTGCATTGCTTTTATTTAGAATAATGTTTTCCATCTCTATTTTCAATAAAAATGTCAAGGATAGACTTTACCATGCTTATTTTGCAAGTATACATGTTGTTGTTTCAAAACAGAAAGTTTATGGCTGTTGCAAAAATTCCCTAGAAAAGCCAGAATATGATAAAATGTTGAAACTTTTTGCATAATAAGCTCTGATAAATTTTCTACAATGTGGTAGAATTTCATAATGTTTGGAGTTAGGGAAGTATGATGAATTTTGCATTCTTTACAGACTGTACTGTTTTGGCAGATTGCTGTTATGTTTGCATTGTTTGCATATGTTTGCTTGTTTAATGATTCTATTTGAGGATAGGAGTATTAAATATGCAGAGGAAATTAGTATGCAATGTTGAATAATAATTTTAGTGATTTTTTACAGTAGAAAATGATACGGTTTTTGCATTGGTTTATACTAACTTATCTCACGAGTTCTTGTTGAGTTTGGTGTGGATGAAGCTTTCGAGATTTAGGAAACCGTGATATGAGAGGAATTAAGGAGACACAAAAGCTCAAGCTTGGGGATGCCCAAGGCACCCCAAGATAATATTTCAAGAAGTCTCAAGCATCTAAGCTTGGGGATGCCCCGGTAGGCATCCCACCTTTCTTCTTCGACAATTATCGGTTAGTATCAGTTGAGCCTAAGTTTTTGCTTCTTCACACGATGAGTGCTATCCTTGAAGTGTCGTTTTATTTTGTTTTGTTTTGCTTGTTGTCTGATTAATATCCCAAGATCTGAAATTCTTAAATGAGAGGGAGTCTTCACATAGCTACATAATTATTCAACTACTCATTGATCTTCACTTATATCTTTTTGGAGTAGTTTGTCATTTACTCACGTGCTTCACTTATATATCCCATGAGTAAATGGTTGAATGATTTGAATGTCATAAATCTGAAATTATATATGTTTCATATGATTATCCGATGAGGAGTAATGACTTCACATATAAGAAGTAGAGGTGGTAAATTTATTGAAGGTTAGCAAACATTGTATTGGTCACTTGAACAATTCATGAAAGAATATTGAAGGAAGAGAGATTTGACATATAAATATACTATCATGGACATCTTCTATGATTGTGAGCCCCATTAATTATTTTCAAACCTGAGCAAATTAGTTGAAGTTGGACAAGGAAGACAACATAATGAGTTTTGTTTGGGTATATTTGTATAGAAGTTATATTTTTATGGATCCTCTAACATGTGGTGCTTGCTATTTAGAATCCTGTGCTAGCCAAAATTTCTGTACTAAGCGGGAATACTGCTTGTGCATCCAAATTCCTTGAACCAATTTTATGCCATGAGTGTCCACCATATCTACCTATATGTGGTATTTACTTGCCGTTCCAAGTAAATTTGCATGTGTCAAACTCTAAACCTTCAAATAATAATCTGTTTTGTATGCCCGAATCGCTCATGTAGCGACTAGGGGCTGTCGGTATCTTCCATGCTAGGTGGGTTATTCTCATGATGAGTGGACTCCGCTCATCATTCACGAGAAAATGGATGGTAACTGGGATGCCCAGTCCTATGATCAAAAGATCAAAAACAAAATCGCAAATAATTTAAACAAAACTCCCCCAGGATTGTTGATAGTTGGACGGCACCCGTTGTTTTGCACAAGCCGTGGAGTGTGATTGTTGGTGGAGGGAGAGTAAAATCTTTACCTTTTTGTTTGGGAACCGCCTATAATGTATCTAGTATGGAAGATATTGGGAACTCTTGGTCGTTATGTTGAAAATGAAAGCATACCTCTCAAAATTATTTTCATCTCTGTTTTAGCTTCGAGCTCTGGCACCTCTGCAAATCCCTGCTTCCCTCTGCGAAGGGCCTATCTTTTACTTTTATGCAAGAGTCGGTAGTATTCCTTCTCATTCCAACCTACTTTTTAGTTGGCAAGCATCATGTGGTGGAGAAAGATCTAAGCATATATGGCCATTCAAATATATTTGATCATGAATTATTATTGTTGACAATTATCTATATGATAAATAAGTTGGGAGGCGAAACATTGAGCCCCTATCTTTCTCTGTGTTCGATGGATGCTATTTGTTCTAAAAATATGCTTTGAGTGGTAGCAATCATGGTAGACTATATGATAGTTGAGTATGTGGGATTTGCTAAGTCAAAGCTCTTACATAGACCCTTCCTGAAAATAAGATGAATTGCAATTGTTTGATGACTGAGAACTGTTTGTTAGTTTTCACGAAAGTTTATGATCTATACTTTAACATGTGAATAGCTTGTTACTTGATCATGAGAAGCTTTATGATATGAGCCGCTGTTATGATATATAATGATGCTAGAAAAAGGGATTGGAACTATCTTTGATCAAACTTATGCACTTGCTAGCATTCACCCTTCATAAATTATTTCTTGTATCATTTACCTACTCGAGGATGAGCAGGAATTAAGCTTGGGGATGCTGATACGTCTCCAACGTATCTATAATTTATAAAGTATTCATGCTATTATATTATCTGTTTTGGACGTTTATGAGCTTTACTAAACACTTTTATATTATTTTTTGGACTAACCTACTAACCGGAGGCCCAGCCCAAATTGTTGTTTTCTTGCCTATTTCAGTGTTTCGAAGAAAAGGAATATCAAACGGAGTCCAAACGGAATGAAACCTTCGTGAGAGTTATTTTTGGAACGGAAGCAATCCAGGAGACTTGGAGTAGATGTCAAGGAAGCTTCGAGGAAGCCATGAGGCAGGGAGGCGCGCCCTACCCCCCGGGCGGGCCCCCCACCCTCGTCGGCCCCTCGTGGCTCCCCTGACCGACTTCTTTCGCCTATATATGTCCACATACCCTAAAAACATCGGGGAACAGAATAGATCGGGAGTTCCGCCGCTGCAAGCCTTTATAGCCACCAAAACCCAATCGGGACCCTGTTCCGGCACCCTGCCGGAGGGGGGATCCCTCACCGGTGGCCATCTTCATCATCCCGGCGCTCTCCATGACGAGGAGGGAGTAGTTCACCCTCGGGCTGAGGGTATGTACCAATAGCTATGTGTTTGATCTCTGTCTCGTGTTCTTGATTTGGCATGATCTTGATGTATCGCGAGCTTTGCTATTACAGTTGGATCTTATGATGTGTCTCCCCCTCTACTCTCTTGTAATGGATTGAGTTTTCCCTTTGAAGTTATCTTATCGGATTGAGTCTTTAAGGATTTGAGAACACTTGATGTATGTCTTGCATGTGCTTATCTGTGGTGACAATGGGATATTCACGTGATCTACTTGATGTATGTTTTGGTGATCAACTTGCGGGTTCAGTGACCTTGTGAACTTATGCATAGGGGTGGGCACACGTTTTCGTCTTGACTCTCCGGTAGAAACTTTGGGGCACTCTTTGAAGTTCTTTGTGTTGGTTGAATAGATGAATCTGAGAATGTGTGATGCATATCGTACAATCATACCCACGGATACTTGAGGTGACATTGGAGTATCTAGGTGACATTAGGGTTTTGGTTGATTTGTATCTTAAGGTGTTATTCTAGTACGAACTCTATGATAGATCGAACGGAAAGAATAGCTTCGTGTTATTTTACTACGGACTCTTCAATAGATCGATCATAAAGAATAACTTTGAGGTGGTTTCGTACCCTACAATAATCTCTTCGTTTGTTCTCCGCTATTATTAACTTTGGAGTGACTCTTTGTTGCATGTTGAGGGATAGTTATATGATCCAATTATGTTATTATTGTTGAGAGAACTTGCACTAGTGAAAGTATGAACTCTAGGCCTTGTTTCAACACATTGCAATACCGTTTTTACTCACTTTTATCATAAGTTACCTTGCTTTTTTTATATTTTCAGATTACAAAAACCTATATCTACCATCCATATTGCACTTGTATCACCATCTCTTCGCCGAACTAGTGCACCTATACAATTTACCATTGTATTGGGTGTCTTGGGGACACAAGAGACTCTTTGCTATTTGGTTGCAGGGTTGTTTGAGAGAGACCATCTTCGTCCTACGCCTCCCACGGATTGATAAACCTTAGGTCATCCACTTGAGGGAAATTTGCTACTGTCCTACAAACCTCTGCACTTGGAGGCCCAGCAACATCTACAAGAAGAAGGTTGCGTAGTAGACATCACTCCGCACTACGGGCCAACTCGCTTGGCCATCTGGAGAAGATCGAAAGCTACGCCCCTGGCCATTAGGTCAGATTTGGAATCTTGAACTACGTCACGGATATCCGCGGAGACTTGATCTTCAACGAATTCGAGACCGCGGCAGCTGCTCCCTGCCACACCGATGAACATGACGTAAATTTGTCATCGGACCATACCCAGGAGATAGCACCTGTAATGGATCCAGACTTAGATCCGGAGATTGCGTCATCCGAGGACGGGAGGCTCAACCCCGCCAGAGAAGCCGCAGACTCAGCGGTGTTGGAGCCGCACACAAACCTAACTTCAAGTGACATATGTGTCACCGGAACCACAGACTCGTCTCTGGTTATAGGTTCCGAACCTTGTGCATCCACGTATGTCAAGCTTGATCGGTCATCGGTCGTCGAATTCAGCTCCGCGGACATCTTCCGGCACTCGCCCTTGGGCGACGTGCTAAACTCATTAAAAAATCTATCCCTAGTGGGGGATCTCAGCCGAATTATATCCGGTTCGAACTGGAGGCTGATGACGGAGAATTTCGTTTCCCACCCACCGCCCACTTCATAGCCACTGTTGAGGACCTAACCGACATGATCGATTACGGCTCCGAAGACATCGACAGTATGGACGATGATGCAAGAGAAGAGGAGGCCCAAAACCCTCCATTCACCGGACGATGGACGACCACCTCCTCATATGACGTATACATTGTGGATGCACCAAAAGAGAATAGCGGCGATGACAAGGAGAATCCAGTCGAGGATGAGCCTCCTAAAATACAACCAAAGCGTCGGCGTCCGCGGCACTGCTCTAAAGCATGCCGCAGCAAAGACAGCTACCCCGGCACAGGAAATGATAACACTCCGGACGGTGCCGAAGACAGAGAAGATCCCGACAAGTGAACTACCGAACAGGATGATCAGGAAGATGGGCAAGTTAGCCCTAATGAACAGGCCACAAACGACGACTCGGTGGATAGTAATTACTTTCCGCTCTGCGAGGATGAGGTGAGCCTTGGCCACGAGGATTTTCTCATGCCTGAGGAACCTCTCGAGCAGGAGCGCTTTAAGCGCCAGGCAATAGCCACTGCAAGGAGCCTGAAAAAGAAGCAGCAGCAGCTTCAAGCTGACCAAGATCTGCTCAACAATAGATGGACCGATGTCCTAGCAACCGAAGAATACGTTCTCAAGCGCCCAGCCAAAAGCTACCCGAAGCGCAAATTGTTACCTCAGTTCGACGACGAGGTGCCGGAGCCCGTACCATCATCGTGCAATGCGGCTGACCGACCACCACATGGTCAGGATAAAGCGGCAACTCAAGCCGAACATCAGCCCACCCCGCCTCATCGTAAAGGGAGAGATAAAACAGCTCGTCGTTACACATATGACCTTCGGCAGGACCTGGACAATAGAGCAGGGCATACCAGATCGATCTACGGATCGCGAGGACGTGCCCCGACACGTGACGACGGTTATCTATTCGGACGTGACAATCCTAGTCATGCACGGGCCGAAAACCGCAGACGGACTCCATCAGAGCTACATCGCGATGTGGCCCGATATAGAGGCGCCGCACACCCTCTTTGCTTCACTGACGAAGTAATGGAGCATTGATGTCTACTACACAACCTTCTTCTTATAGACGTTGTTGGGCCTCCAAGTGCAGAGGTTTGTAGGACAGTAGCATATTTCCCTCAAGTGGATGACCTAAGGTTTATCAATCCGTGGGAGGCATAGGTTAAGATGGTCTCTCTCAAACAACCCTGCAATCAAATAACAAAGAGTCTCTTGTGTCCCCAACACACCCAACACAATGGTAAATTGTATAGGTGCACTAGTTCAGTGAAGAGATGGTGATACAAGTGCAATATGGATGGTAGATATAGGTTTTTGTAATCTGAAAATATAAAAACAGCAAGTAACTAATGATAAAAGTGAGCACAAACGATATTGCAATGCTAGGAAACAAGGCCTAGGGTTCATACTTTCACTAGTGCAAGTTCTCTCAACAATAATAACATAATTGGATCATATAACTATCCCTCAACATGCAACAAAGAGTCACTCCAAAGTCACTAATAGCGGAGAACAAACGAAGAGATTATCGTAGGGTACGAATCCACCTCAAAGATATTCTTTCCGATCAATCCATTGGGCTATTCCTATAAGTGTCACAAACAGCCCTAGAGTTTGTAGTAAAATAACACCTTAAGACACACATCAACCAAAACCCTAATGTCACCTAGATACTCCAATGTCACCTCAAGTATCCGTGGGTATGATTATACGATATGCATCACACAATCTCAGATTCATCTATTCAACCAACACATAGAACCTCAAAGAGTGCCCCAAAGTTTCTAACGGAGAGTCAACACGAAAACGTGTGCCAACCCCTATGCATAGGTTCATGGGCGGAACCCGCAAGTTGATCACCAAAACATACATCAAGTGAATCAATAGAATAACCCATAGTCACCACGGTTATCCCACGCAAGACATACATCAAGTGTTCTCAAATCATTAAAGACTCAATCTGATAAGATAACTTCAAAGGGAAAACTCAATCCATTACAAGAGAGTAGAGGGCGAGAAACATCATAAGATCCAACTATAATAGCAAAGCTCGCGATACATCAAGATCATGCCGAATCAAGAACACAAGAGAGAGAGGTCAAACACATAGCTACTGGTACATACCCTCAGCCCCAAGGGTGAACTACTCCCTCCTCGTCATGGAGAGCGCCGGGATGATGAAGATGGCCACCGGTGAGGGTTCCCCCCTCCGGCAGGGTGCCGGAACAGGGTCCCGATTGGTTTTTGGTGGCTACAGAGGCTTGCGGCGGCGGAACTCCCGATCTATTCTGTCCCCCGAAGGTTTTAGGGTATATGGGAATATATAGGTTAAAGAAGTCGGTAAGGGGAGCCACGAGGGGCCCACGAGGGTGGAGGGCGCGCCCAGGGGGTGGGCGCGCCCCTGCCTCGTGCCTTCCTCGTTGCTTTCTTGACGTGGACTCCAAGTCCTCTGGATTGCTCCCGTTCCAAAAATAACTATCCCGAAGGTTTCATTCCGTTTGGACTCCGTTTGATATTCCTTTTCCGCGAAACACTGAAATAAGGGAAAAACAGGAACTAGCACTGGGCTCTGGGTTAATAGGTTAGTCCCAAAAGTAATATAAAAGTGTTTAATAAATCCCATAAACATCCAAAACAGATAATATAATAGCATGGAACAATAAAAAATTATAGATACGTTGGAGACGTATCAGCATCCCCATGCTTAATTCCTGCTCGTCCTCGAGTAGTTAAATGATAAAAACAAAATTTTTGATGTGGAATGCTACCTAACATATTTATCCATGTAATTCTCTTTATTGTGGCAAGAATATTCAGATCCATAAGATTCAAGACAAAAGTTTAATATTGACATAAAAATAATAATACTTCAAGCATACTAACTAAGCAATTATGTCCTCTCAAAATAGCATGGCCAAAGAAAGTTCATCCCTATAAAATCATATAGTTTAGTCATGCTCCATTTTCGTCACACAATAATGCTCTCATCATGCACAACCCCGATGACAAGCCAAGCAATTGTTTCATACTTTAGTAATCTCAAACTTTTTCAACCTTCACGCAATACATGAGCATGAGCCCTGGATATAGCACTATGGGTGGAATAGAATATAATGATGGGGGTTATGTGGAGAAGACAAAAAGGGAGAAAGTCTCACATCAACGCGGCTAATCAACGGGCTAGGGAGATGCCCATCAATTGATGTCAATGCAAGGAGTAGGGATTGCCATGCAACGGATGCACTAGAGATATAAATGTATGAAAGCTCAACAATAGAAACTAAGTGGGTGTGCATCCAACTTGCTTGCTCATGAAGACCTAGGGCACTTGACGAAGCCCATTGTTGGAATATACAAGCCAAGTTCTATAATGAAAAATTCCCACTAGTATATGAAAGTGACAAAACAAGAGACTCTCTATCATGAAGATTATGGTGCTACTTTGAAGCACAAGTGTGGTAAAAGGATAGTAACATTATCCCTTCTCTCTTTTTCTCTCATTTTTTTGGGCCTTCTCTCTTTTTTTATGGCCTTTCTCTTTCTTTTTTTTATTCCTCACTTGGGACAATGCTCTAGAAAATGATTATCATCACACTTCTATTTATTTACAACTCAATGATTACAACTCGATACTAGAACAAAGTATGACTCTATATGAATGCCTCCGGCGGTGTACCGGGATATGCAATGAACCAAGAGTGACATGTATGAAAGAATTATGAACGGTGGCTTTGCCACAAATACTATGTCAACTATATGATCATGCAAAGCAATATGACAATGATGAACGTGTCATGATAAATGGAACGGTGGAAAGTTTATTTTTGACAAAAAGACTGTAAGGGAACCCCCTATAGTATAATTGGTGCATCAAACCCAAATTGCAAGTACCATGTCTTGAACCTAGGTGGGTAGGAAGGCATCAGCCCCTTCCCACCACTAGGCTATGCCTTAGTCTGCATGGCAATATATCTCGGAATGGCTATGGAAATGCCATAATAGGTAGGTATGGTGGCTGTTTTGAGGAAGATATAAGGAGGTTTATGTGTGAAAGAGCGTATCATATCACGGGGTTTGGATGCACCGGCGAAGTTTGCACCAACTCTGAAGGTGAGAAAGGGCAATGCACGGTACCGAACAGGCTAGCAATGATGGAAGGGTGAGAGTGCATATAATCCATGGACTCAACATTAGTCATAAAGAACTCACATACTTATTGCAAAAATCTACAAGTCATCAAAACCCAAGCACTACGCGCATGCTCCTAGGGGGATAGATTGGTAGGAAAAGACCATCGCTCGTCCCCGACCGCCACTCATAAGGAGGACAATCAACACAAGTATTTCCCAAACTCAACACAAGTATTTCCCAAATTCACAACTACTCAACTAGCACAACTTTAATATCACTATCTCCATATCTCAAAACAATCATCAAGTATCAAACTTCTCTTAGTATTCAATGTACTTATATGAAAGTTTTTATTATACCCATCTTGGATGCCCATCATATTAGGACTAGTTTCATAACCAAACCAAACTACCATCCTGTTCTAAAGACTCTCAAAATAATATAAGTGAAGCACGAGGGTTCATCTATTTCTTCAAAATAAAACCACCGCCGTGCTCTAAAAGGATATAAGTGAAGCACTAGAGCAAATGACAAACTAGTCCGAAAGATATAAGTGAAGATCAATGAGTAGCCGAATAATTATGCAACTATGTGAAGACTCTCTAATATTTAAGAATTTCAGATCTTGATATTTTATTCAAACAGCAAGCAAAACAAAATAAAATGACATGACGCTCCAAGCAAAACACATATCATGTGGTGAATAAAAATATAGCTCCAAGTAAAGTTACCGATGTACGAAGACGAAAGAGGGGATGCCATCCGGGGCATCCCCAAGCTTAGGCTCTTGGTCGTCCTTGAATATTACCTTGGGGTGCCTGGGGCATCCCCAAGATTAGGCTCTTGCCACTCCTGATTCCATAGTCCATCGAATCTTTACCCAAAACTTGAAAACTTCACAACACAAAACTTAACAGAAAATCTCGTGAGCTCCGTTAGCGAAAGAAAATAAAACACCACTTCATGGTACTGTAATGAACTCATTATTTATTTATATTGGTGTTAAACCTACAGTATTCCAACTTCTCTATGGTTTATAAACTATTTTACTAGCCATAGAGTCATCAAAATAAGCAAACAACACACGAAAAACAGAATCTGTCAAAAACAGAACAGTCTATAGTAATCTGTAACTAACGCAAACTTCTGGAAATCCAAAAATTCTAAAATAAATTGGTGTAACTGAGGAATTTGTCTAGTAATCATCTTCAAAAAGAATCAACTAAATATCACTCTCCAGTAAAAAGTTTTGGCTAATCTCGTGAGCGCTAAAGTTTCTGTTTTTTTACAGCATGATCATAAAGACTTCACCCAAGTCTTCCCAAAGGTTCTACTTGGAACAAGCACTAATTAAAACATAAAAACACATCTAAACAGAAGCTAGATGGATTATTTATTACTAAACAGAACAAAAAAGCGAGAAACTAAAATAAAATTGGGTTGCCTCCCAACAAGCGCTAACGTTTAACGCCCATAGCTAGGCATGATGATTTCAATGATGCTCACAAAAAGATAAGAATTGAAACATAAAGAGAGCATCATGAAGAATAGGACTAGCTCATTTAAGTCTAACCCGCTTCCTGTGCATAGGGATTTTGTGAGAAAACAACTGATGGGAACAATAATCAACTAGCATAGGAAGGCAAAACAAGCATAACTTTAAAACTTTAAGCACATAGAGAGGAAACTTGATATTATTGCAATTCCTACAAGCATATATTCCTCCCTCATAATAATTTTCAGTAGCATCATGAATGAATTCCACAATATAACCAGCACCTAAAGCATTCTTTTCCTGATCTACCGGCATAGAAATTTTATTACTCTCCACATAAGCAAAATTCTTCTCATTCGGAATAGTGGGAGTACCATAAGAGACTTGAATACTATAAATTGTTTCCACACTAAAAGAGTAATGTTCAGAAAAAGGGTAATCATAATCATAACAAGTTTTATAAATATAATCATCAACTTTTTATAGCATAAGTTTCATCACAATAATCATCATAAGTAGCAACTTTGTTCTCATCATAATCGATTGAAACCTCTTCCGAAATAGTGGTTACATCACTAAATAAAGTCATGACCTCTCCAAATCCACTTTCATAAATATTATAAGATTCAAAATCCTCCAAAATAGTGGGATCATTACTTCCTAAATTTGACACTCTTCCAAACCCACTTTCATCAATATAATCATCATAGGTAGAAGGCATGCTCTCATCATAACAACTTTGCATATCAAAACTTGGGAGGCTAAAAATATCATCTTCATTAACGTAGCATCCCCAAGCTTGGGACAAACATTAATTGCAGCAAATATATTCTCAAAAACATCATCTTCTTCAAACATAGCATCCCCAAGCTTGGGCCTTTTTATATCATAAGCATAATCACTCTCATCATTAATAGTAATAGTATGGATAGCACCAATAGTATAACAATTATCACATTCTTCCAAGCAAATGCGAAAAAGATTTTCAAGATCATAAGAAGCATCACTATCTTCCCAATCATAATCATCACAACAAGCAATAGGCATAATGAGATCATCATCAAGTGCATCATCTTCCACAATCATTTTTGATTCATTTTCATGAGGCACAACAATAATAGGAGCAACATTATTTGGGAGAGATATCTTTTTACCTCTCTTCCTTTTTATTTTCTTCTTCTTCACCACATCATGTGTGGGTTCAATCCTCTTTTTGGAGCTCCTTATTAATGAGATTGGTTGAATAGAAGGCTCCTCCTCGTTACCTGATTCATCATAAGAAATAATAGGAGAATATTGGGAAGTCTCTTCCCTTTCGTTAGTATTCTCTTCATCTTCTATTTGTTTTCTTCTCTTTATGTAATTGGAAATATAAGGATTTTAAATGCAATTCACCACACAATACATATAAATTTTTCTCTAGATCAAAACCAAGAAGTTTATCACAGGCAAATACTGGAAGATAGTTAGTTATACGTTTCATTTCTTAACCCATAAGCAAACTAAGTTCATTATAATGTGCAAGGGAAATCAAGTCATCACAATTTTTGGAAACGATTAGATCATGAAACAATTTGCATCGGATAGTTAAATGACCACGTTCATTGGAAAGTTCACAAGTATGGCCAAGAAATTTTAAATTTTCAGCACAAACATCTAGCCTTTCTTGCAACAATTTAGTTTCTAAATGCTTATGCCTCTTGCAATATCTATCTTCCCTATTTGGTGTGTACTTGCAAACCCAATGCACTCCGTGAAAATTGACATGCTTATAGGAGACATTTTCATCATAACTAGTGCAATCATCATTAGTACTATAGATATTCAAAGAGTTCATACTAACAACATTGCAATCATGCTCATTATTCAAAGATTTAGTGCCAAACATTTTAATGCATTCTTCTTCTAACACTTTGGCACAATTTTCCCTTCCATCATACTCACGAAAGATATTAAAAAGATGAAGCGTATGAGGTAAACTCAATTCCATTTTTTAGTTTTCCTTTATAGACTAAACTTGTGATGCCCGGATAATTAAGCTATAGTAATCCTCTACTAATGATGCCACGTCACCGTGATTACTGTTGTTAAACTCGCGTTGATTCGAATCCGGTCCAAATTCAAAATTTTAAAATAAAGCCAAAAATAAAAGTTTTCATATGTCAAAACTAAAATGTTTGAGTTGTTGCAAATAATCGTTTGTTAATATTGGTGGTGGGCCAACTTTTTATAAAGTGGCTTAGTGCCCTAAAATAAAAAGAAAACAGGGGCACTAAAATGAAAAGGGAAAAGGCTAAAGAAAAGTAAATTGGAAAAGAAGGAGAGGAAGAAAAGCCCCCCTGCACCCCCTGGGCCTCGGCCCACCCAACCGGCCCAACCCCAGGCCAATAACCCCCCTCCAGGGGCACGGAAACCCTAACCCCCTCCCACGATCCCCACTCCACCTGCCCCGCGCGATCTGTATCGGGAGCGCCGCCAGCGTTCGCCGCCCCGATCCCGTCGCCCCGTGCACTGACGCGCCCCGGCGCCGACCCCGTCTTCGGATTGCCTCGCGCCGCCCCTCCCGGCCTCCTCCTCGCGCCAACGTCGCCGCCCCGACCGCCTCGCCACCCCCCGTTCCCTCCCCGACCTGGACGCCAACCGCCCCCGCGGCGCCCTGACCTCAGTGTCCCTGACATCATCGCCGTTGGCACCACCCCGTCTTCCCCGTCGCGCCGGACCTCGTTGACGTCGTCCCCACCTCTCCCACGCGCTACTCCGACCCTCCCCCGAGCGCGCGTTTGCACCACTACAGGGCTGGTGAGCCCTCCTCCGTTCGACTCCCCTCCTGATGCCCCCATTGCGCGTGCGTGCTCTGGCCCGCGTCCTCACGCTCACCACGACCGTCCCGACGTCCGCGCACGTCCACCGTTATCCGTCCGTGCACAGGGCGCGCCTGGCTCGCGCCCGTCACTCCCTGGGCGTGGCCCCCCACGCACGTGCTCGTGCCCCTGCCCCGCTCGCCTCCCACCATGCCTTTGGCCCACGTGCCTGCGCTGCCCACCCCTGCGCCCGGCGACCTTTTCCAGCGCACCCCTGTCTCCCCCCCCGCGCTCCAGGCCCTCCCCGTCCGGCCACGCCGCGTGCGCGCGCGTCCGCGCCGGAGGCCGCACTCCCACCCTCCTGCTCCGGCCGGCTGCGGCTGGCCATGGCCTCGCCTCGTCATCCACTAGACGTGCACGGGCAGGGCGAGCGCTCCTAGCCCCTGGCCTTTGGGCCGCTGCCTAGTGGGGCCCCACGCCCTTTTTTGTGTAAAAAGGAAAAGCAAAAAAAAGTTTTAAAAAATATATATATATATATTTATATTAAATAATAAATATATAATTAACTTAATTAGTTTGTTTAATTAAAATAATTACTTAATTAGCCTAATTACTAGATTAGTTAAAACTGGTATTAATTAATTAAGCCTAGTATATGACAGGGGGACCCCATCCCCTATTGACGAGTCAAACTTTGACTGGTCAACTGGGACCCCCTGGACCCACATGTCACCCTCTGGTACACTTCTGTGTACACAGATCTGGGTGCACCTAGCATTTACTCATTATTTTCGAATTAATTTTAAATTACAGAATATTACTAAAACTTTAGAAAATCATACAAAAATATCCGTAGCTCGGATGAAAAAGTTATCTCCGTGACAGTTGCTCAGAACGATGAGACGAATCCGAATAGGCGATCCGTTCGTCTGCCACATGCCCCTAACTACCTGAACATGCAACTTTTCCCCTCCGTTTCATCTGTCCGAAAATGCTAAACCTGGGGAAACATTCCCTGATGTTATCCCCCTTCACCGGTAACATGTAGCACCGCGTTAGAACACGTCTAGCTCTGCTCGTTGTCCTGTTATGCTCTTGCTTGCTATGTATTTACTGTTTCTCCCCCCTCTTCTTTCCGGTAGACCCCGAGACTGCCGCTGATGCCGCTATGATCGACTACGTCGACGACGACCCCTTCTTCTTGTCTGAGCAACCAGGCAAGCCCCCCTTTGATTATCCCGATATTGCCCATTCCATTCTCTCATGCTTGCATTAGATTTTGCTACTGTTATTGATTGCTCCTATTCTGATGCATAGCCTGCTTTTGTACCTGCTATTGTTACCTACCTACTTCTCCTAAACTGCTTAGTATAGGTTGATTAGTGATCCATCAGTGACCCCCACTTGTCCTTGTTGCCCCTTCTTCATCATCGACGACTCGATCAACGTGATTGACGACCAGAGCCCGGCACCTCACATCACATCACGCCCCTTTTGTTGCTCGACTCTGCAGAACTACTATCGAGTGCCGAGGGTGATCCCTCATAACGCACTCCTGATGATAATTCTGTAGTGTAGCTATTCGGTCGTGGCCATCGAGGGTGATTTCCTCTTTCACCATTCCCGATACGGCTCTGTCATTCAACACCTCAAGTGTGAACCTCGAGGGTGGTCCCTCTTACATTCACCTTGATGATTACATCGAGCGGAATCCTCCAAGGGTGATTCCTTGGGTTTTCCCCTTGATGTTTAGACACACTGTTACCTTGTCTTTACTGGAGACCTTGGTGAAAGTCGGGCGGGCCCGGAGAGCACCCGCAAGATGGTTACGAGGCACGGCCGGGAAGTCAGGCAGCCCTCGAGTGGGCTGGGCTTGCCCTTGCTGTATTTCCTCGAGACGGGGCGACGGGGTCACATTATCGTGAGTCTCTGCTCATCTCCGCGAGCCCCCAATGCACTAACATGTTTGGGTATTTTTTTTGAGTTGGCCTTTGGCCTTTACGCAGTAACCACCACGCGAGTATAGTTATGGGCCTCGACGTCGCAGTATCAGCCGAAGCTTTGTCAGACGTCCAGTTCAGCATTGTGGCCAGGCCGGATCGTGCCATCCACTTCACGGGTGGTGCTGGTATCCCCTTGCGCACAACGACCCAGAGTGCAACGGGCGATGGGCCCAGACCCCGGAGTGCTTAGGATGTAGACCGCCGGGGACCTCTCTACTGAGCCTAGGTAGGGCTGCGACGTGTTGATCTTCCGAGGCCGCGCATTGACCCCAGAAAGGTGTGTCCGGCCAGAGTGATCGAGCGTGTTGGAAAACATTGTGCACCTCTGCAGGGAAGATACATATTCGAATACCGTGTCCACGGTAATGGACGTTCAGACTTATATCTTGATCTAATACAACTAGAAATGGATACTTAAGATATGTGGCTCTGGGATTGCTTTCTCGCAGGGAGTCGAGGAGGGATCTCTGGGCATTTATTGTTACAACATGCTTGTTAATTATAAACTCATATTCTTTTCTCTTCTACAAGCTGCAAGATGCTTGGAGCTGCTTGAAGATGCTAGTCTTCGATAGGGTAGGCCTTCCCCTCTATTCTGGCATTCTGCAGTTCAGTCCATAGATACAACCCTTCCATTTGATACCAATGCATACTTAGTATAGATCTGATGCTTGCGAGTACTTTGGATGAGTACTCACGGTTGCTTTGCTTCCCCTTTTCCCCCTTCTTTCTTCTTTCTGGTTGTTGCAACCAGATGGTGGATCCCTGGAGCCAGATGCCACCGCCGATGGATACTACTACATGGTGGCCACCGAAGACCAGGAGTAGTTAGGAGGTCCCAGGCAGGAGGCCTTGCCTCTTCGATCGTGTTGCTTTTGTTCTAGCCTTCTTAAGGCGGTCTTGTTTATCTAATGTCTGTACTCAGATATTGTTGCTTCCGCTGACTCTTGTGTATCGAGCTTGTATTTGAGCCCTCGAGGCCCCTGGCTTGTAATATAAAGCTTGTATTATTTTCATTTGTGTCTAGAGTTGTGTTGTGATATCTTCCCGTGAGTCCCTGATCTTGATCGTACACATTTGCGTGTATGATTAGTGTACGGTCAAATCGGCGGCGTCACAAAACTAGTGATAAAACAAGAAACAAAAAGAATCGATTGCAAGATCTAGAGATATACCTTCAAGCACTCACCTCCCTGGCAACGGCGCCAGAAACTGCTTGATGTCTAGTACGAAACCTTCTTCTTTTAGACGTTGTTGGGCCTCCAAGTGCAGAGGTTTGTAGGACAGTAGCAAATTTCCCTCAAGTGGATGACCTAAGGTTTATCAATCTGTGGGAGCGCGTAGGTTGAAGATGGTCTCTCTCAAACAACCCTGCAACCAAATAACAAAAGTCTCTCGTGTCCCCAACACACCCAATACAATGGTAAATTGTATAGGTGCACTAGTTCGGCGAAGAGATGGTGATACAAGTGCAATATGGATGGTAGATATAGGTTTTTGTAATCTGAAAATATAAAAACAGCAAGGTAACTAATGATAAAAATGAGCACAAACGATATTGCAATGCTAGGAAACAAGGCCTAGGGTTTATACTTTCACTAGTGCAAGTTCCCTCAACAATAATAACATAATTGGATCATATAACTATCCCTCAACATGCAACAAAGAGTCACTCCAAAGTCACTAATAGCGGAGAACAAACAAAGAGATTATGGTAGGGTACGAAACCACCTCAAAGTTATTCTTTCCAATCAATCCATTGGGCTATTCCTATAAGTGTCACAAACAGCCCTAGAGTCCGTAGTAAAATAACACCTTAACACACATCAACCAAAACCCTAATGTCACCTAGATACTCCAATGTCACCTCAATTATCCGTGGGTATGATTATACGATATGCATCACACAATCTCAGATTCATCTATTCAACCAACAGTGTCGGTTTTGCCATGGCATTTAACAGGGCAGCCACTCCTCCTACACAGAAATCTTCCACGTGAGTGTTAGCAACTGCCGTATGCTCCTCCCTCCGTTCCAAAATGTAGTGCATATAGCTTTATTGAAAATCCGAACCTCGCAAACTTTTACTGAGTTTTTGTGTACCAAAATGCACATACAGAATAGCCAGTATATATCATTTCATTCGTCTTCGAGAGGTAACTATAAAGATGGGGGAGGAGTCTACAAAGAAAGACTGTCGTATCACCTGCATCAATTTCAACCATCCTTTGGTGTAGAGGAATATCATAGGAACTCTATATGATATGATTTTTATAGGATTTTTTCCTTTAGAGCCAATTGGTTCGTAGTAATAGATTCATATACTCCACATATCAAAGGAAATAAACATGATATCATTTTTATAGCTTTAGAGCCACTTGGTTCATATGAATGGATTCCTATACTCCCATAATTTCAAAGGAAAATAAACATTAGCGTATATTCAATATAATAGTTCCTATGATGTGAACCAAATGACATCTCTTTTCTAATCCCTCCTCAAAGGAATTGAGATACATGTCATCTCTAGATTCAATAGAAAAGTTCCTATGATGTGAACCAAATGACATCTCTTTTCCAATCCCTACTCATAGGAATTGAGATACATATCATATCTTTCCCTACAACTTCCATGTATACATCTTCTATTCCTAAATAGCTAGTACAACCCACTAGTACCTTTTTTCCTAGACATGCAACTATGGCACAAGAACACATCATGCATGCAAGTCATAAATCACATTGTTTTTGTACTCTATGCATGCAAGCACCACATCATCAATTCGTGCATGTTACTCATAAGTTATTTCTTGCATTAAATTTTGTATTGACAACGTATGTGCTCGTCACGTGCACACATATGTAGTTCACATTCACATTTTTGTTAGAAATGTCATTCTTCTAACTGCAATTCATTTTTTCTCTTTGTACTCCCTCCGTCTAGGTGTGTAAGTCATCTTACGAAAACCAAATAATCCCAAAACACTTAGGCACGGTACATTAACTCCCTCCTCGTTTCTTGTTTCATGACATATCAACCAATTAGAAATGTGGGCCGTGCATGCTTTCAATGGCTTGAGACTTTCAAGCACGACATGAAGTGGTTAATTAATTGCATGGAATGCTATTAACTAGCAAAAAACCTAAGAAGACTTATACACCTAGGAGGAGGGAGTATTACATATTTTTTATTGTATGTATACATTCACTTCCCATTAGTTATAGATGTTTTTGGGGGAACTTTTATGCATTATATATATACCCCTATATAGTGTGCGAATAACTTTGAAAGATGGTCATTGGACGAAGCTAATCCGACAGTGCGGGGATGGAAAATCCGAGCACTACTGGCCGTTGGATATCTTCAACATTCCACCTGATTCTGCCACATGTACAATCTAGAAGACTCCATGGTTGAACTTAAGCATAATGCACAAACCTCAAAACACAAGCACTTCTCCTTTGTTCTGGAATCTTCCGTATCATAATTGCCAAAACTTTTTTTTTCTAAATGAATTGCCATTATTTGTTTCTTACTTTATGCTTTACAATGCACAATCCCATGAATCTAAACCTTTTTATAAAACTAATTGACTTTGAATGAGATGAATATAAGAATTACATCATGCATATATGACTCAAAGCTTACATGCTATAGTGTGTATTTAGTCATAATTTGGTTTCCAAATCTCATGCGTTCAATGCATGTGTACCGTACTAGTTTTGATTAGAGTAGCAAATTTCACGCGGCAGCGGGTATATCAAAATGCAGGGCCCATGCATTATTGCCTTTCAGTCGAACCTATGTCCACAATTTTTTGTACATATATCTCCATTGGTCCCCAACCCAAAATGCTCCCTCGTTCCCGTAAAACCAAGCAGCCCACACATATTAAGGCATCGACTCGAACTCAATCCCTCTCCCATTTACTACGACGTGGCCCTGCACGCCGTAGTACTCCTACAAACCCTAGAGCCGCACGCATCATCGGTTTTCTTCAAGAGGACGAGGGAGAAGCGGATTTGTAGTGGAGGCGCTTTAAAAAAGGATTTGTAGTGGAGGCCCCAACCCTAGGGTGCCCAAGGTAGCTGCCGCACACATCATTGGTTTTCTCAGTAATTGTTGCTTCATCCGTCCAGCTTATGCAGGAAAGGTGGGGCTTTGTGATTTGACCCCTCATTGCTCATTTACTACTACTGCGACACTACGACCAGGGTGCCTCCAAGTCCAACCGCTGCTCTGAATAGTAATTTGTTGCATCGCATGTGGAACAAGACGGTGGATGAGCCACAAGTCGGCCAGAGGGGTCCTGTTAAGTGTGTCATCATTTCGTGTGCGGACTGACCCTGCTTGAGTTGCTACGCCAACACGACAGGAGCAGCCTACCACTTGGTTTTGCTCCTTGGTGAATCCCGACTATATTGATCTAAAAAGATACTGTACTACTCTGTCCGTCTCGGTTTATAGGGCATGCACGTAATTCTAGGTAACCATTTGACTAACTAAATATGAGTTACTATGTCACAAAAAGTATATCATTGGATTCTTAAGCGGATGTAGTTTCTAAACATATAATGTTCATCACAAATATAGCCAGTTAAATTCTCAACCTAGAACGACTTGCATGCCCTGTAAACCGATACGGAGGAAGTAGTAAAAATGTGGTGGTTTTACCGAGCGATGGGCGGGGGAGCATGGCCTGTCATGCGGTCCCACGTGTCATGATGTACCAAGGCTGATGCAAGCATGCCTATTATTCACAGTAATTGTTTGGATGCTATTCCATCGAAATATATTGTTCCGGCATTGCGCCGAGGGAGAGAGTCACAAAATATACGTGAGATAATCCAGTCGAATAGAAAACGTTTTGGAGACGACAACAACAACAAGTCTGATAGTTTTGGAAGACAGCTTACTAGTTCTGTTCTTCGTTTTGGGGATTTCCTGTGTGAGATTGTACCACAAGATGATATTGAGCCATGCTTCCGGACTCCATGTAACAATTGGATGATTGTTGAGTGTACGTGAACCTCAAAGAAAGTACTAGTTCGTTTTGGCTTCTTGTGATCAGCGTTGCCAGATTTTTAAATTAGTTAATTATAATAATTAGTTAAGATAAGAGAGAGTCCGTGTATTTCTTTTCTTGTTTTGAGTCGGTTTGGGTCAGGTCGTTACATTGCCTATATAAGAGGCCGGCTTCGGCCATGTACGGGGAGTTATTATTTTTTGGTTAGAGGAACACGACATGAACAAGTCGGGGTATCTCCCCGTATGAGCAGTGCTGGTTAAAGAGTTGATTACTTTGTGTGTGTTTGCGTGAAGATTGGAGGCTGCGACTTCTAAACTGTACGTGAGTACTTGTGCTCGTCCATGTGATTCCGGCTGTTTGCAGGGTTTGCATGTTGTTTGTTTGGTTTGCATCTAGTAAACCTAATTCTGGATCAAGGTTCCACTGCTGCACAAATTTATTAGGGTGTTGATTCTGTTCGGATGTACGGGAGGCTAGAAAGATGTAACGCCCACGATGCGGCTATATCTCCCACGTGTTGAGGCACGACTTAGAGGCATAACCGCATTGTGGTTTTGTCGCAAGAAGGGTCATCTTCACACAATCCCATGTAATGAATAAGAATGGGATAAAGAGTTGGCTTACAATCGCCACTTCACACAATACATAAATATAATTCATACATCATTCAAAATACACACATAGACCGTCTACGGTCAAGAACCAAATGAAAATAAGATAACCCAAATTCTAGATCCCCGATCGTCCCAACTGGGCTCCACTACTGATCATCAGGAAAAGACACATAGTAACGACCACGTTCCTCATCGAACTCCCACTTGAGGTCGATCCCATCATCTGCACTGGCATCATCGGCACCTGCAACTGTTTTGGTAGAATCTGTGAGTCACGAGGACTCAGCAATCTCACACCCGCGAGATCAAGACTATTTAAGCTTATCGGAAAGGAAGGTGTAATGAGGTGGAGCTGCAGCAGGCACTAAGCATATATGGTGGCTAACATACGCAAGTGAGAGCAAGAAGAGAAGCAACGGAACGGTCGTCATCCAGCAATGACCAAGAAGTGATCCTGAACTCCTACTTACGTCATGCATAACTCAAACCGTGTTCACCTCCCGGACTCCGCCGAGAAGAGACCATCACGGCTACACACGCAGTTGGTGTATTTTAATTGGGTCAAAAGACAAGTTCTCTACAACCGGACATTAACAAATTCCCATCTGCCTCATAACCGCGGGCACGGCTTTCGAAAGATAAAACCCTGCAGGGGTGTCCAACCTTAGCCCATCATAAGCTCTCATGGTCAACGAAGGATAAACCTTCTCCCGGAAAGACCCGATCAGTCTCGGAATCCCGGTTTACAAGACATTTCGACAATGGTAAAACAAGACCAGCAAAGCCGCCCGAATGTGCCGACAAATCCCGATAGGAGCTGCACATATCTCGTTCTCAGGGCACACCGGATGAACACTACGTACAGCTAAAACCAATCCTCGAGTTTCCCCAAGGTGGCGCTGCAAGTGGCTCTAGTTTGGACCAGCACCCAGAGGAACACTGGCCCGGGGGTTTAAATAAAGATGACCCACGGGCTCGCGAAAACCCGGGGGAAAAGGCTTAGGTGGCAAATGGTAAAACCAAAGTTGGGCTTTGCTGGACGAGTTTTATTCAAGGCGAACTGTCAAGGGGGTCCCATAAATCACCCAACCGCGTAAGGAACGCAAACTCAAGGAACATAATACCGGTATGACAGAAACTAGGGCGGCAAGAGTGGAACAAAACACCAGGCATAAGGCCGAGCCTTCCACCCTTTACCAAATATGTAGATGCATTAATTAAACAAGAGATATTGTGATATCCCAACATATCCATGTTCCAACATGGAACAAACTTCAACTTCACCTGCAACTAGCAACGCTATAAGAGGGGCTGAGCAAAAGCGGTAACTTAGCCAAACAGCGGTTTGCTAGGAAAGGATGGTTAGAGGCTGACATGGCAATATGGGAGGCATTATATAGCAAGTGGTAGGTAGTGCAGCATGGCAATAGAGCGAACAACTAGCAAAGCAAAGATAGAAGTGATATCGAGGGGTGGTCATCTTGCCTGCAAGGTTCTCAGAGTTGTCGAAAGCTTGATCCTCGTAAGCGTACTCAACAGGTTCCTCATTCATGAACTCGTCTCCCGGCTCTACCCAAGACAAGAAAACAAGCAACGGAACCACAATCAATCACGAGAAATGCACAAGCAACATGATGCAAAACAGGTATGATATGCGAGATATGATATGCGATGCATATGCGTGCTCCGGGAGGAAAATGGTGAACAAGGCAGTAACTTGGCAAACCAAGCATTCCACTGGAAAGATGAGATGATTTTGGTCGAAATCGATATAAAGATCACCGGAAACGGATGCACGGTTTGCAAATGGCAAGCAAAACAAGAATGACACGATTCTGCGATTAACAGCATGATAGCACTTAAAATGCAACAAGTAATAATGCTACGGCACCCCAACATAGCAACAAAGCATATGGCCGTAATCTACAGGAGATGCTTGACAAAATATGAACACTGAGCTACGGCTAGATCACAACATAACAGGCTCAAACAAGCATGGCAATAGTGCAAAAGATAACAGGTTCACAGACTTCGTGAAATTACTAGACATGGCAGAAAACACCATCAGGTAGCAATGTTCAGAGCACGAAAACAACATGCTACAAGACATTAAGATGGCAAAACAAGGCATGACAGTATTATAATAAATGCATATGACGAAAGTCCCTTACTGACCATAAGCCAAAAAGGACCAGAAGATATGATGGCAACCATGTAAACATAGCAAGTTTCGTTATCAGGTTCCCGACTTAGCAGAAAACAGAGCATGGCAGAAACAATAATATGAGGGCATCTTTGTGAGCTTGATGCACTCACCATAAAGCAACGCATGACCAAACAAGCATACCTACAGTAATATGGCATGTTTATGAAGCTATCCATGGCAAGAACAAAAGCATAGCATGTATGGATCAACTACAACAAGCTTGGCAAAATTGAATAACACGTAAACAATCTGCCAGAAATATTTTATAGCAAAAGTAGAGAAATATTGAGTCATGCTAGCCACTCGATAATTTCAAAAAAGGGCAGGAATAGATCTATTACAACAATATCTACAAAACATCCTTACTGAACCTCTCCAAAATATGCATGGATGTCTCTGTAGCATCAAGTTTACATGGCAACAAAATAACAGCAGACAAGGACACTGAGAAATCACCAAGTCTCTGAAGTCAGAAACATTACGGAGCCTAGTTTGCATGCTTGTGCTAGTCTCCAAAGAGATCACAAAACTACATGGCATACACGCCTGAAAAGATGGCATGGCATACAACAAAACACATGAAGAGCTCATGCCCATAAGATGCACAGATTAAATGATACAAAAATAACAAATCTCCAAGTTCTGCTAAGTAACAGCAGATAACAGCAACTAGCACTCTTGCACCAGAGATTTGGGCATCAAGATGACCTCTAATGAACATGGTGCAATTGAACAAAATGTAGAAAATCACGAGGCGAACAATTTGACATATTACACACGCGAAACGGTGCTATATGCAGAGAGTTATGATGCTATGAACATGGGCACCTACTGTGAAGAGCAAACGACTTGGAAAAAAACGGGGAAGAGGAGAAGTCAACTCACGCCAGATCTGGATCGAGATCGGGATCACGGGCCGGCTAGGGTTCGAGCTCGGCCGCCGGAGCTTCGGCCAAAGCAGAGGACGGCGAGAGGAGGAGAGCGGCCGGAGGGCGACGAGGAGGGTCGGAGGGGGCACGCCGGCGCGGTGGAGGAGATGCGCTCGGCGCGCGGCGGCGGACATCACCGGCGACATGGGGCGGCGTGGCGGC
>NC_057802.1:196405547-196410508 GCF_018294505.1 Triticum aestivum
CGCGGGGGCCGGCCCCGGGCCTCGGCGGGCCGCGGCGGTGCGGGGTACGGGCGGCAGCGCGTCTGCCCTGTGGCGTGCGTAGAATGGCTGCGGCCGGCGGCGCGGTTCCGTCCGGCGCGGGCGGACACGTCCGGCGCGCGGAGGGACGAAGGTTAGGGTTTGGACTGCGAACGTATATGGGAGGGGATGCACTTAAATACCTAGAGGGAGCTAGGAGAGTCCAAATGAGGTGCGGTTTTCGCCCACACGATCGTGATCGAATGACCTACAGCATGGAAGAGAGTTTGGTGGGTTTTGGGCTATTTATAGAGGGGGTTTTGCTGCAACACACAGAAGGCATCTGCGGTTAACCGGTTAACCGTTGGAGTACCAAACGACCTCCAAATGTAATGAAACTTGACCGGTGGTCTACCGGTGGTATACCAAGGCCACTTGACAAGCCTCGGTCCATTCCGAGGATGTATGACACCCGCTCACGAAAGAAAACAAGAGGGGTGCACCGGAGGAGGTGGGAGCGCCGGATTGCAAAACGGGCAACGGGGAAAATGCTCGGATGCATGAGACGAACACGTATGCAAATGCAATGCACATGATGACATGATATGAAATGCATGACATGAACAAAATGCAAAACGAAAGACAAAACCTGACCACGAAGGGAATATCATAACACATAGCCGAAAATGGCAAGAGTTGGAGTTACAAATATGGGAAGTTACATCCGGGGTGTTACAAAAGAGCAAATAATAGCTACTATAGTTTCGAGAAGAAATACTTATTGCTATTTTCTGTACCGTGAAAGATTGGGAAAAATTATTCGCGCCGTTGAAGTTTCTGTCGACGTTCACATCAAGTGGTATCAGAGCAAGGTTGATCATGGTACAATTTTTTTTCCTGCTATTTAATTCAACTGTTTCAAGATGGTGAACTCGCAGCATGACAAATCTGATCATGAGGAGGTCGATGAGCTTCCAGAGGGTCTGGAGATAAGTGATGATTTGCGTATTCATCTGATGGCAATCAAGGGAGCCAACAAGAAGCTTGGGACAAGGGTTGAGGAATTGTCTGCAAATATTGTAGGCGTCGAGGACAGGTTGAACGAACGTTTGACTGCCAGCAATCGACAACGCACTGATAGTCTACAGGTGGTGACTGAGAGTCTTAATTGGCTCACCGCGGCAGTTCAGCTCCTTCAGGCGAGAGATATGGCACCCCGACAGTCCCGCTCACCACGACAACGTCGTGACCGCGACAACGACGATGATGGTGATTTTTCTGAGGATTCTGATGCCCGTGGAGGCTTACCTCACCGACCACGGCATGATGCTGGGGCTCAACACCATGTTGGGCGGCTCCATGACTATGGCGGCAATGGTGTCCACGAGGATGATGGTTTGGGTCGAATCAAGATAACCATACCTGAATTCTCAGGACGTTGTGCTGACCCGGAGAAATATTTGGAGTGCGAGATGCGCGTAAATCAGATTTTTGATGGTCACAACTACTCCGATGAGAAGAAGGTTCGTGTTGCATCAATGAAATTTACAGAGTATGCTCTTGTATGGTGGGATAAAAAGAACCGTACTCACGAGCGACTAGCGACATGGACTGACATGAAGTGAATCATGAGGGAACGTTTTGCGCCTGCTTATTACACTCGCCAGCTCCATAGTAGACTGCGTCGTCTAGTGCAAGGTACAAAATCAGTTGATGAGTACTACAAAGATATGCAAGTTTTGATGATCCGTACAGCTGTGCGTGAGTCTGCGGAGGCGACCATGGTACGTTTCTTTGAGGGGTTAGAAGAAAAGATTCATGACCGTGTTGATTTAATGCAATATAATGATATTCATGAGTTGCTTCATCAAGCGGAGCGTGCTGAACGTTGGGTATTGGAGAAGCAAGCTTCAGAAACTCGTCCAACTTACAACAGTGGGCGACGTGGTTCTTCTCCAATTGATGGTGGTTTTAGTGCTAAACCGACTCCTTCTTATAAGTCGGGAAGCATTGAACAGAGCAAAGTGGCGGCTGCGTCAAAGGAGGTCTCTCAGGTTTCATCTAATGTGACTTCATCTCATCATCGCAATATTATTTGCCACAAGTGTGGAGGACGTGGACACATGAAGCATGAGTATTCCAATCAACGAAGGGTTCTACTTGTTGATGCAGAATATATTTCAGAATCTGAAGATGAGATGCCTAAGTTAGTGGATGGAATCGAAAGAGGTCATGGTGATACCATACTGTGTTATCCTCATGATGATCCTGATATGGAGAGTTTGCTAGCACATAAGGTCCAGCGAGATGACAAGGTCATTTTTGAACCAGGACAATGACAGAGTATTTTTCAAACTGCATGTACCATCAAGGGATAATTGATGGCGGCAGTGCTAGCAACATGATTAGCAAGGATGTGGTGGAGTCTTTTTCTTTGCCAACATGGGAGCACCCAAGACCATACTATATGAAGTGGATAAATGATGTTGGAAAAGTGAAGGTAACTCACAGGGTGAAGGTTCCTTTTTCTGTTGATGGCTATGTTGATAAGGTGGAATGCGACGTTATGCCACTACATGTTTGTCACCTTATTTTGGGGCGTCCGTGGCAGCATGATGTTAACGCTCTTCATCATGGGCGAACAAACAGGTACACTTTTATGCATAAGGGTGAGTTCTATGCTATTCTTCCTAAGGATGCACATAATATAAAGTGTACTGTGGAAGTGTTCAAGAAGAAATCTCCAAGGCCTAAGTCGAAACCGAGGACGATTTCTTTTCAAGGAAGGGAGGATGATGCAAGCATGCCTATTATTCACAGTAATTGTTTGGATGTTGTTCCACTGAAATATATTGTTCCGGCATTGCGTCGAGGGAGAGAGTCACAAAATATACGTGAAATAATCCAGTCTGATAGTTTTGGAAGACAGCTTACTAGTTCTGTGCTTCGTTTTGGGGATTTCCTGTGTGAGATTGTACCACAAGGTGAGATTGAGCCATGCTTCCGGACTCCATATAACAATTGGATGATTGTTGAGTGTACGTGAACCTCAATGAAAGTACTAGTTCGTTTTGGCTTCTTGTGATCAGCGTTGCCGGATTTTTAAATTAGTTAATTACAATAATTAGTTAAGATAAGAGAGAGTCCATGTATTTCTTTTCTTGTTTTGAGTCGGTTTGGGTCAGGTCGTTACATTGCCTATATAAGAGGCCGGCTTCGGCCGTGTACGGGGAGTTATTATTTTTTGGTTAGAGGAACACGACATGAACTAGTCGGGTATCTCCCCGTATGAGCAGTGCTGGTTAAAAAGTTGATTACTTTGTGTGTGTTTGCGTGAAGATTGGAGGCTACGACTTCTAATCTGTATGTGAGTACTTGTGCTCGTCCATGTGATTCCGGCCGTTCGCAGGTTTTGCATGTTGTTTGTTTGGGTTTGCATCTAGTAAACCTAATTCTCGATCAAGGTTCCACTGCTGCACAAATTGATTAGTGTGTTGATTCTGTTCGGACGTACGGGAGGCTAGAAAGAGCAAATAATAGCTACTACAGTTTCGAGAAGAAATACTTATTGCTATTTTCTGTACCGTGAAAGATTGGGAAAAATTATTCGCGGCGTTGAAGTTTCTGTCGATGCGTGTCTCCCTCTTGAGCGAGAACAATGGCAGAAGGAGATGATGGCGAAGCGAAGTGTGAAATAATGGTTGCTTCGTCCGTCTGGGAAGGTGCGGCACTGTGATTTGACGTCTCATTGCTCATTACTACTACTGGGGCGGTACGACGGGGTGCGTCCCCCTACTGTTCTGCACTGTTATTTGGTGCATGACACGTTGACCTAGTTGCTATATGTCCCACATGTCATCGAGAGGAAGTACCGAATTCATGAAAGCGAGCGTCGAGGGAGGAGTACAAGACACGGCTTGCTTTTGCTGCTTCGAACGATCCATTGATACAAACCCGGACTAAAAAAGGCGAGGGCGGGTCTTTTCCCGCACGGCAGGCAGGGGAGTTTGGCATAGTCTGTTTGAGGAAATGAGGCAGGAAGGGAAACAAGCAAATAAAGGTTGAGCGACTTAGTATTGGAAAAATGTGATTTTACTGAGTACGTACCCACTATGGAGGTAGTACTTACTACTCCCTCCTTTCCGGTTTATAGGGCTCATCTAAAAAAATTTGTTTTTCCGTTTTATAAGTCTCAATTCTACTAGTAGTAGTAGTACCATCACATGTTTGGATTTTGAGGTGCGTTAAATCACCCGATGCAAGCAGTGTCAGGAGAAAACTCACCAATGCCTGTAGAAGTTCATGGAAATTTAGTGGTCATGCATGCATTCGTTCTAATTAATGCCTCGTTAAACACAACTTCTTGAGAAAAATTAACACTAATAGGGAAATGCTTATACACAGGAGCTTAGTAGTAGCGCTTTTTATAATGAAGCGATGCTGCTAAATAATGGTAGCGCTTGTCACTGAAGAGCGCTGCTACTATTCATGTAGCAGTAGCGCTTGTGCTATAAAAAATGCTACTACTATAGTTGCCAACGGTTGCATGGCAGTGTAGGTATACTAGTAGCGTTCGTATTTAAAAAGTGCTACTGCTATTTTACATAGCAATAGCGCTGTCTTCTGACAAGCGCTACTGCTAAATAGCAGTAGCGCTTATTTCTAAAAAAGCGCTACGACTATGCTTACCTTATCCACACCCGGCGCCCCGCGCGCGTCCCTCACTCTCCCTCACACACTCACTCGCCGCACGTCGTCGCCTGCCGTCGCCGCTGACTCCCCCAAGGTGTCTCCTTCCTCCTCTCGCTGCCATCCCCTCTCGCCCTCCTCTCTCCCTCTTCCCACAACCCTCCTCTCTCCTCCCTCTCCGCCGGCGCCCCCCTCCGATCCTCCTCCTCCCTCTCCGGTGGCCCCTCCTCCTCCTCCTCCCTCCTCCCTCTCCTGCTCTCTCCTCCACCTCCCTC
>NC_057802.1:196410882-196416566 GCF_018294505.1 Triticum aestivum
TCTGTAAATAGGTTTTAGTTTTTGTTAAATGTAGGTTTTTTGTTTTTAGTAAATGTAGGTTTTTATTATATTTTGTTTTTATGAAATTTGAATAAGTAATTTGAAAAGAATAAGTAAATGTAGGTCTTTTGAATAGAATAGGAAATTTTTAGAAATTTTGAATAAGTAAATTCGAATAGAATAAAATATGAAATTGAAAAAAATAAGTAAATGTAGGTCTTTTGAATAGAATAGGAAAATTTTAGAAAATTTTATTAAGTAAATTTGAAAAGAATAGGAAATTATAAGTAAATTTGAATAGAATAATTAAATGTAGCTTATGGAGTTTCACTAAGTCCTAAGATGACGATAATAATGTTTTTGTTTATATTTTGTTTCTGCAGAAATCATGGAGCCCCTACATCATCCCCGCTGTCGTCCCCGTCACCGACCCCCTCCGACCTCGATCGAGGTGAGAGTAGCCACCCCATGTTATTAATTTAATTTAGGTATCTTAGGTGTTTAATCTTAGAATAATGTATTATGAACGCTAGTTATGATCGAATCATGTTCAAAATGTAGTGTTTTAATTAGGTGTAGTTAATAGAATTTAGGTGTTTTATGTGTCACATTTGTTGTTATTTTTTTAGTTAAAGAAAATATTCCCGCATCGATGTCGATGATGCCTATCCCGCATCCTCATCGTCGACTCGGCGGAGGAGGCCTGGGCTTGGTGAGGAGCCATGTCCGGGACTGGGCTCCGCCGGGCTGGTACTGGGAGGTGCTACCTTCCAGGGGCGCAACTTGGTGAGGAGCCAGCCCGTCGTTGACCCGAACCTTCTTTGGTGGCGATCGCGTGGGCCAGTGACGGTGCGGAGGCTTGAGGACCCCGCGGAGGTGGTACGTCACCGTGTCAGCGAGGAGGACGAGGACGTCCGTCGCTACATGGTTGCGTTGGATGGCAGGTTCTCTAATACGTGGGAGGTTCTTCAGGGATCTCACTGGAGCTATGATCTTGTGATGGTTCCTTCTCTTTGGGTGTCCACCGCCCATGCTGATACCTGTCGTTCGCTATGGTTTTAGCTGTATTAGTGATGTTATATGTATGATACTATTCGAGATCTATTAGTGATAATATTCGATGATGTACGGACGAAAGAGATGATTTAGTTTTGCTTATTTAATGAATGCTAATTTGAATACTAATTTATGTTACGATTTGGTTTTGCTTATTGGATGCTCAAATTGGAAAACTACTCCATCAAGTTTGAATGCTCATATGATGTAGATATAAACATGTATATGTTCTGTTGCCCAAATAGGATATGTGCTTGCCCAAGTGGACGGCCATGTTTGTAGGTTACACCTCCTATAGTCGCCTATGTTTTGCCGGAGTGTTGATTAATTTCCGTTCCGGCAAATTTCAGGCACTTGATTTTTCCTTTTTTAGCAAAGGTCATGCCGGATTTTTTCGTGAATTCTGGCATGACTTGTGCTAGAATTTTTAGGAAATATCGACAATGACCACTTGTGCTAGATCATGTTTGGATTAGTAGTACTTTCGATATGCACCACATGTTGGCTCCACTTGAATCTACTCCACATTCATTATACCCACTATTATATATAATAACCGATCATGGTCCTAAAATCATGTGATGAAAGTACTGTATATAAAACCACAATGAAAATAAGCTGTATTTTTTAAAATACAGGAAAAGTTAGCAGTAGCGCTTTTCAGAAGAAGCGCTACTGCTACTTAGTACTATCAGTAGCGCTTACCAAAGAAAAGCGCTACTGCTAACTAGGTATAGCAGTAGCGCTCCCTTTCCAGCGCTACTGTTACTAGTTAGCTGTAGCGCCTTAGTGGTAGCGCAGGTACAGGCGCTACGACTAGCTTCAAAACAAGCGCTACTACTAGGGTTTTCCCTAGTAGTGTAATTCCACCACTCACCATCTACTTTGGTTGGATAGACATTGAAACTGAGTCATAAACTGGAAAGGAGGGAGTAGTAACATAGCCTAGGGTAGCTTGCTGCACCACGGACTCCAAGGAAATTGCTGTAGTAGTACTACCTCCGTCCTAGTTTATTGGTCCCCATAGTATATTGTGTCAAATTTTGACTATAGATTGAACTAAAAAAACGTTCATGCATGTTACCAAAAATTATATCATTGAAAACTATGTTGAAATACGAACCCAATGATATAATTTTTGTTGACATGCATTAACATTTTGTTAGCTAAATATTTGGTCAAAAATTGGCATGAACTACAAAGGTGACCTATAAACCAGGACGCAGGTAGTACTACTCCTATATACCACTATACTACTCCTACTACTAAAAGACATATATTTCAAACAATATGATAATCTCTCTAACCAAGGTAGGGACGAGGAGTAAACGGAGGGAGTAGTAAAAATTTCACCTCGTCCTGCGACCCACCACACGCGTGGGCGAGGGAGCGGGCGTAAGGTGTAGCAAGAGCAAGTGCAATAGAGCTGACTCAGCGCTCTATGAGGATTAAACTAGTATATTTCTGCTTAGTTGGAGGAAAGAGAAGAGGAGAGAGAAGGTAAGCGGGCTCTTCGTGAAGAGCCAACTCTAGCACATGCTCCTAGGCACTTTGTGAGAATGAAAGATGGGCCACATAATAAAAAAGTAGTACACTCTTTTGATCTACTATAGTACATGTTGGCTATAAGATGGACTGTAGATGACATGGCACTGGCTTATAGCCTGCAGCTGGCTATATTATTAACCATGCTGTAAGCAAGCTTCACCTCATCCTGCGAGCCACCGCGCCCGTGGGCGGGGGAGAAGTTGTACTAAGCAAGCTTCTCCTCGTTTTGCGAGTTGATGGGACACATCAAAAGTACTCCAGTGTATAGAGCCTTGCCTCTAAGGTAGGCCCCACATGGTTTGCCTCTTTATTAACATAACACGTCAAGTCACAATTTGTTTGTACACCCGTGGTAGACGATCCTCCATCAAGTGGACAACCAGCACACGTGTCAAATTACCACGTGGGCTAACTTTTTGTACAGAAATGAGCTCCACCATGTACCCGCGCGGGTGTGGTTGGGAAAGAGACGGGAGTACGTGTGTCGTGCGTGCACCTCTTCCCTTCGTGCACGTCCCCCGCCTACGTGGGTATGTGTGTGAGAGAGATACAAACCTAGACGTAATGTGTCATCCATCCCCATGCCTCCGCCCTGTCCGACAACCAGTCACCACCACGCCCCACTCCTCCTCACCTATCTCTCATCTTTCTCGAGATATCATTTTTTCGATGAAATTCTCAAGATACCATTTTTCCGATAAAATTCTCGAGATATCATTAGTTTTTACACATGGGATTACTCCTGCATGGGTCAATCACAATAGGTGTTTTGTAAAAAAATGCATCTTGATGTTCCGTGCAATGCATGTGCATCCAATCACAACAGGTGTTTTGTAAAAAAATGCATCTTGATGTTTTGTGCAATGCACGGGCATCTTGCTAGTCCATGAAAACAACACATGGCAAAATTTCACGGCAAACGAGGGATTTGAATCTGCTGGGAGGGGCTGTTTGGATCTTGCCCGGGGTAGCCAAAATATTGGCGACCCTTTTGTCCACCGGTGCCTTTGCCACCGATGAACGAGGAATGGCTTGGGTGCTCATGCATCCTCCAGCGCGCACGTTGGAGACGAGCTCGCACGAGCTGTGCTTTTTTGTCCCACCACACCACGCGAGCCGGCCGCAGACCGACTGGCGACCTGCAAATTACGCCATCCAACTATAGCTGCACACATTCTGATAGCAACTCAACCAACAGGACAAAATTCATGCAAACACGGCGATATTTCATATAAACAATGACGGAAATCATATAAAATACCGGATTTTCATACAAACATGATGGATTTCATTACATTCAAATCAACTAAGCGGTGCTAGTTCTGGACAGCACAGGTATATAATACCTGGCCTAAATGGTCGCCCGCCGATCCATTTGTGTTCCTCATGTCTGACAACACGATCACCGGACTACCGGGAGCCCTGGTGGTAAATGCTTCAGCGCAAAGGACGACTCGCTTGCCCAGTGCCCAAATGATATCGTTGGCTGATGCCCAAGATGATGGTGGAAGGGTGCTTCTTTGCTTCCGTGGAGCCCATGCGGGGTCGACGAAGGTCCTCGCAATAAAAGGATCCGGCAAGACACCTGCTGTGTACGCCGGCGTCGCCTCTGCGGTGTCCTTCATGGGACCCAAGCGGCGGCGGCCTCCCGTGTTCTACTTCTCCTCGATGATGGCGGCGGACGCGGAGGCACTTGCCACCGACTCTTTGCTCTCCGCACACCCGGCTTCTGTCTCTGCTTGCATGGCGCAGCAGCTGGCATGGGAGTCTCGGCCACAGAAATGGGAGACGCAGTCGCAGACACAGGAGGCGCGGTACAAGGAGGCGGCGTGGACGGCATCAACGACGCCCGTGCACGACTCCTCGTCGAGCTGGCCTGGAACGGCAGGTTGCTGAACCGCGCGCCGACTTGGGACGACAACTGGCTCTGTCGGTCGAGGGGAGGGAGGTGGATCAGCGAGCTGCATAGCTCGTATTCGGCCGACTCGGTGGGCCACCCAGTCGGCTTGGATGCGGGATAACTACTCTTCGTAAGCAATTGTAAGAGTGGACAAAATGGTGAAGGAGGAGATAGGGGAGCGGCGGAGGTGTGAGATTCTTGGCCGGCGTTTGGCCTCGTTTAAATAGGATATTAAATAGACGGCGGACGGGAGGAGCTCGGCCGGCATTGCTTTTAATGCCGGCCCCTTCATGAACGGACGTGTGTCCAGAGTGGGTTTCTCTGCTTCCACACATTTCATGGAGGCGTTTGAATGCGGCAAGGAGGCGTGCTCAGCCGGGCGTGCAGCGAGTGGCGCCCTCAACTCTGATGTACGACACCGCGCCGTTCTTCCACTGACATCTGGGCTCTTTGGGTACATGGCCTACATGTAAGTGACCCAATGCAGGCAGCGCACGACAGAGGAACTTTTGGTGGGCCAGGGCGGTCAGACGTGGGCATTTCATAAAAAGATGATTGTTCAATGAGTGTGACGTCATCTATTTCATGTAGATAAGCCTACTATATAATGTAAGAGAATTTAAATTTTTTCATATATACGTTGATAGCCCATTTGATACGTTGTGATTCATAAAGACCGCTGCAAACATCAATGTTCTGCTTATCACAGATAAGATTGATTAATACCCGTAACAATCCATGTCCTTGACAAAGGGTGCATGCACGTATAAGTTGAGCGTGTGTCTTGCGTGGTGTGCTGTGTGCATGCAGGGGTGCGAGTGTTGTGTGCGTGCATGTGTATGTTTCAGTGTTGCAAGCATGTGTGCGTACATGCGTGTGTTCGTGAGTGCATGTGTACGTCTCAGTGTTGCACGCCTGCATGCGTGCGTGTGTTCGTTATGTGTACGTGTCAGTGTTTTACGCCTGCATGCGTGAGTGTGTTTGTGTGAGTGTTGCGTGCATGCATGTGTACGTGCGGGGTGAGGCTACACGTCAGTCGACTTTTTCATCTCTGGTCAGTAGATTTTCCAGCCGTTGGATACGAAATCAAGGGCCTGCAGTTTATCTTCAACTTCCACCCCCTGAGCCGCCAGCCACCACCGGCTGAACCGCCGGCCCCCGCCGCCCGCGGCCGGCCCTC